>NW_024883124.1:0-132188 GCF_019059575.1 Amphibalanus amphitrite | reverse complement strand
GCAGAAAGAACTGTGGGTTCGGTAGGAGCTCACAGACTCACAGAAGTGTCTCACAGTTACCGACACAGAAGACGATTCAATGGGCACAGTGAGAGCTCCCGTCCACAAGCCGCGGTGAGCGCAACTGATCAGCTTATTGCAATCTACGCAAAGGTCAGAGGGCAGATCAGAAGCAGGTTAGAAGCAGGCCAGAAGCAGGCTGGAGAGGATGTCTGAAAAAACGACGGAAGGGAGAGGGCACATCATATCATATAGGCTGAAGAAAAGGTCGGAAAGCGCCTGGGAGAGCCGGAGCAGCTATTCTCGGGCTGTCCGCGCCGCCCGAGCGAACCCCACCGCCCGGCGCCGAGAATAAATGGCGCACGGTATGACGGCCGCTCCTCTGATGTAGGTATAGATGCGGTCGAGCACGCCGATATATTGGCCACTCCGATATTGAAACCTGACGGATGCCAAATAAATATCCGGTCCGACAATAAAGGATGGTGCATTCATCAATAGCGCATCCCGCCCGCGCTTCACGCTTTATATCCTTGCCACTTGCCAGAGGCTTTTTGTCTTCAAAATCATAGATTATTCTAAAAATATTTTGTCTAGGATGTCTCCACAATCGTCTCACAAATATGGAAATAAACAAATGGCGATGGATTCCATACTACAACAGATGGTGATCAGTTAATTGTTTGGCATCAGGTAAATAGGAGTTTCAGGATAGGTATCCGTAATAGCTTAGTTTTTTGTCTTCAAAGAATGTAAATGTTTCTGCGAGGAACATGCATTAAAAATATCAATTGTTTCTTATGTCGGTATCGGCTATATTTCGGTGTGATCTAATTAGAATGCTGTTATCCAAGCTTGAATTTCAAAACTAAAGATAAACTTAAATAGTTTGCTTGTTAGCATTAACATCAAAATAAACTATGTTGCTGCCAAAGTTATCTAAATTGTGCCCGATCTCATAAATCGGTCGTTAGACTCGGCCCAGACATAACTACAGACCCGGTAACGGGGCTCGTCTGGCACGGCGGTCTGCCGATTTTCTGCTGTCACCGGGGTGGAGGGGGCGGACGGGTGCAGACGCCGCGCAGGCTGCAGGGGAGCTGCAGCCGTCCGTCTGTTTGTTCGTCTGGCTGAGGTGCAGCCGTACGGCATCTGCTCCGACACCAGGTCCCAGCTGACCGGGATCGCGCCATGAGTCAGGCCAGTCGCCGCGGCCAGAACAAACCGCACAGCAGAAACTACCGGACAGATCGCGGCATTCGGAGACGGCGGCGCCGTATTCCGCTTGGCAGAGCGCAGAGAGTCCGGTGCCAGTTCGGGAGAATTAAACTTCCACCTCGTGGAATGGCAAATGACGCCACTGCTGGAGTGAACAATCGGTGAGAGCTCGGTAGAACCTGGTAAAATGTACGTCTTTATGGTACCGATAGCATATTGACAAATCAGTCTCGGTTTATTGTGATCATAAACAAATACAATGGTATTACGCCATAAAACATTACACATTGAGCAGAAAACTAAAAAATAGCCGATAGAGATTATTACAAATCAGTCCATAGCTTGAAAATCGTTGCCTGCAGCTCTCCAAGCGTTTGCATCGGGACAGCTTTTACATTACCATTCGCATAACCAACAACCATCAAGTTACAGACACGAGGTAAATTCGTTCCGTCGATTGGCAGCTCATCGCGATGCAAAGTGATCACCTGCCCCCACCTGTCGTCCGCCCCGCCCCCGCCCCCGTTTAAAGTAGCGCCCCGCCCCCCGTCTCGCTCTGCGCCACTTTCCGGGGGAGACCGGCCACCCCATCATCATGCATAGCCGGCAGCCATCTGAATAATTGGAAATCACACGAAACATCATCACTGATGAATAATCTCATTATTGCGTTTAGCAGCCCGGAGGGCGGGTGGCGTTCCGAGCGGGCGGGTCGGACTGCCGGTACCCGGACTGAGGGCACCAAGTGCGCCCAGCGACCGACCCATGACTGACGGACTGGTGATGATCCCCTCGGACCAGCGCGGCGGCTGCTGCTGGTACCCTTCACTGGACCGGGGGTTGCTGGGGCAGAACGGCAGGCCACCGCTCTGGGCGCTGGGACAGGGTCTTACAAATGCCGATGTTTCTCAGAAAAACAAGCACCTTCTTGATGACCGTCATATTTGATTGATTGATTGATTGATTGATTGATTCATATTTTATTTATAGAAGCATTTTCACAGTCATACATTTACACGGATTGGTGCAGAAGCGACAAGCGCTTATCTCTAAGCACCTCTCCCAGTTCCCTACAAGGTAGGAGGCACGACCACCGCCCCCGACCGCCCAACCAGCAGACCAGAAGCAGAGCCGCCCGTCGCCAGTCCGCCTATTTTATGCTTAGAGAAATTACTTCCAAAAGCGTGCTTTTTATATGAACCTACCAGTGCCAATGATATAATTTTGAATAGCCCTGACCAGCTCCCCGCCGCCGCCGCCGCCAATACCTTGACCCTCTAGGAGAATTTCGAGTTGTCTTCTAAAAGAAAAAGCGTCAAAGTCGTGGAATACAGTGGAGACAGAGTTAAAAAGAAGCGTCCGTTCGTCAGCGTAAAGAGGACAGTGCAGCATAAAGTGACGTGAGTCCTCCCAAGGATGACCGCACTGACAGGCCGCATCTTGGGTGTCCTTAGATAAAACTGTGAAGAGGTGTGCTTTAGGGTGGACGTGTGCAAACGAAGTCTAGTGTGGAGAGTGTTGCCTAGCTTGGATCCTGAGGAGAAGAAAGGGTTGGGCTGGCGGTTGGTCAACATTACTAGAAGCAGGGACTGACCGCTTCATACTAGGGTTCCAGTCCTCTTGATTGGCCCTAGCTACGACTTTGTTTCAATTTTAATTCAACTGTCATCGAAATGTCCATGTCTAGGTATCCGGCGGTCACCACAATAGCATAAGATATAAACATAAGCGCAAGTAGTCTGCAGGCTGTCTTTCAGGGCCGTTGCGTGTGGGCCGATGTTTAATGGAGGCGGGTCCGTTGCCCAGGAATACCGTGGGAATATGCCTACTGCCTAGGTACAGCTGAGTGCAGTCACAGGTGGCTGCAATTGTCACTGAATGATTAATGAGCTCGGACTCTCCGTCAAGGTTAATGGAGGCGTTCATGGGGCTGTAATGTCGTATGCAGCGGCTTATTTTGGAGGCAGCTGCCCGCCACCTGGCGACGCGGTACAGCTGTAACGACGGAGCGAGCCGGTGGTCAATGCAGCCAGTGAACGATATGTGGTGACGGACGATACAGTCGTCTCGCTCGCTATCCGTTCACGTCTGGACAAAAGAAGTCGCACAGGTGTCACCATTAATCCGTTCTTAGCCCTGCGACCGGTCAGTGGTCATTACCGCATAAATACTTTCAGATATGTTTAAAAAAACTTTCTGTTTGGTAAAACATTATCAGGAGTAAATTATCAACATCAAAACAAACAAGATCATAAGAAGGTGCCGGCAGTTAGCTTACAGCCGGTTGTTTACTGCTTAGGTACTGTTCGACGGTAATTATAGTCAAACAGTTTCCAAACAAATTAACGGGGCACAAGATAAATGGCTGAGTGACGATAACAAGTTGCTTCAATATGTTAGGATCAGGGGCGGATCCAGGAAAACTCCAAGGGGAGGGTCATGAATCGAAGTGGTGCCCCTACCTATACCCAAAATTAAAAACTCAACGGATTTCGTCCACTTCATTTTGGTGGTGCCCCCATTTTCAGTTTTTTTTCTTTTTCTTTTTTATTTTTAGTCAGTATCTTAACTCTTAGCCACAACCACATTTACCAATTGTAAGCAAGTATATATGAATGTGCTATGTGTATACATATATGTATGTTGTGGACGCTGAGTAGTGAGTACTTACCAGGAACGTTATCAGGTAAGCAACCTACGGCCTTGTAGGGGCGCCACAGGCCCGCCAGGGGCACCACAGGTCTAGCAAGTATACACGACAGGCCTGTCAGGGGCACAACGGGCCTGTTGGGCCCATGAGCACCCCTAGGGGCAGGGGCACCACAGTCCTTCCAGGGGCACCGCAGGCCTGTGAGGGGCACCAGCGGCCTAGCAGGGGCACCAGTCAACACAGGTCTGCCAGGGGCGCCACAGACCTGCCAGGGGCACCAAAGACCTGCCAGGGGCGCCAGAGGTCTGCCAGGGGCACCACCGGCCTCGCAGGGGCACCTTGGGCCTGTCAGGGGCACCACGGGCCTGCCGAGGGGCACTTCAGACTTTTCAGGGGCACCAGTCCTCCCCGGGCGCAGGGGTACCAGCGGCCTAGCAAGGGCACCAGAGGCCTGCCAGGGGCACCAGCGGCCTAGCAAGGGCACCAGAGGCCTGCCAGGGGCACCACAGGCCTAACAAGGGCACCACGGGCCTGTCAGGGGCACCTCAGGCTTGTCAGGGCCCAGGGACACCACAGTCCTTCCAAGGTCACCGCAACCCTGTCAGGGGCACCAGAGGCCTGCCAGGGGCACCACAGGCCTAGCAAGGGCACCACTGGCCTGTCAGGGGCACCTCAGGCTTGTCAGGGCCCAGGGGCACCACAGTCCTTCCAGGGGCATTACAAGCCTGTCAGGGGCACCAGAGGCCTAGCAAGGGCACCACAGGCCTGCCATGGACACCACAGGCCTGCCAGGGGCACCACCGGCCTTGCAGGGGCGCCTCAGGCCTGTCAGGGGCACCACGTGCCTGCCGGGGACACTTCAGGCTTGTCAGGGGCGTTACAGTCCTGTCAGGGCCCAGGGGCACCAGGCCCGTGGTGTCCCTGCTAGGCCTGTGGTGCCCCTGGCGGTCCTGTGGTGCCCCTGTCAGGACTGTGATACCCCTGATAGGCCGGTGGTGCCCCTGGCAGGTCTTTGGGCCCCCGGGCCTCAAGGGGGGGGGCCATGACCCATGTGACCCCCCCCCTTGGATCCGCCCCTGGTTAGGATATACGCTTGTCTTTAAGTCGCTTCCACCTTCCATAAATCATTTTCCCAATACAACAAATATGAACCCGTAAAAACTAAAAAAAAAATATAGCATCCATATTCCTACTATTTCTTCAGTGCTCACAAAATTTACAAAGCTGCAGTTTTTCCGATAACCTTCCTTCTAATGGGGCCCAAAGACAACAATGGTCTCTGAAACTTTCGGTGTACCCCACCGACAGCAATCCCCATAACCTGTCCCCAATGACCCCACAAACAGAAGTGTTCCCCATATACCTCCCTAAGCGGGCCCTGCCCACAAACAGCACTGGTCCCCGTATCGTTCCCTCAGTGGGTCCCACAAACATTGCTACATTTGTCCCCACAAACAGCGGTGTTCCCCGTAACATTCCCTCTTTGAGCCCCACAATCAGCGCTTCATTTTGCTCCACAAATAGCGGTGTTCCCCGTAACATTCCCTCTGTGAGCCCCACAATCAGCGCTTCATTTTGTTCCACAGATAGCGATGTTCCCCGTATCGTCTCCCTCTGCGGGCCCCTCGGATGCCGACAGGACATTCCTCGGCTGTCTGACGGGGACTGCCGACGTCTGTGGCGGTGATTGAGGGCCCCACAAACAAACAGCCTTTCCCCGGCTCCTGTCAGCGCCGAGCCCGCCCGCCGACCGCCAGTGCCGAACGAAGGCACGGAGGACGGAGCGGTGGATACCGCAGGTGCCACCGGTGACAAGTTGGATACAGCTAGGATTGTGAGTTGGATTCAGCGGATAGAACAGGCAACAGCTGAACACAGCGAGTGGACAGTTGGACATAGCAAGTGGAAAGTTAGAAACTCCAGCGGCCGAGCAGCTGGATATCGCCGGCTGGCTCGACAGACTCAAAAACTTGTCCTTCAACAGCACCACCACTATTTGCTCGGGTCGTGACCGCGACGGCCCCCAAAAAATCCCCACCGTGCGCTCCAACAGTACGATGATAATAAATGACCAGGCACCTAAAACGTCACAACAGAACAATGGAGGGGGAAGGGTCGGGACTGGGGACTGAGTTAACCGGGCCGTCCCATGGGGACTGTGCGCGTCCCTTTGACGCCTCCCGTCGGGTTACCGCCACCCCCTACCGATGTTTCTGTGACCGGCGTCACCTCCCTGTCTTTTCAAACAGATATCGGGTAAGGGGTACCGCCAGGCTGGCGAGTGGAGCGACGAACGAGTGAAGCAGCCAATTTCAAAAGTAACACAGCTCATGGGCAAAATGCGAAAGAGAACGAGTTATAAGTACTCGGAGACTGTTCATAAAGAGTGCAAATACTGAGTTGAACTCAAAACGCCATTAATTTCTGGGAAATTCGTTCGGCTTTGACAAGCATCAGCACTTCTTCGGGTAATGTGTGGGATAACGAATGCATGTATTCGCAAGCATGCATTGTGTATGCATAGTGCATACTTATGGCAAAGTAACGCATGGATAATGCAAGCACAGCATTGTAATCCCATGCTTCTCGCAACAATTGACTTGTCTATTACACAGACAGCCTTCATCGCGCCTGCCCAGCAATCCTCTGTAAAAAACCTGTCAGCATCAACATTCAGCAGTCAGCAGAGCCTGCACATTTCGCAGGTCCAAAATGGCGCACGGTGCTGGGGCCAGCCCACGGAACCCGCTGCTGACGGCTACCTGCGCTCGCGCGCACGCACGCACACATGCGCTCGCAGCCATGCCAAAGAATACAGCCCCGTGAAGCCGCACTGATCGGCGGCGTCAGCTATCCTGCTGAAGTCTGAGCAGAGATAAAGTTTGCATGTCCCAAACTGAACAAGACAGTGAGCCTGGTCTGCTGGCAATAAGTGACTGCCGTCGACAAAAAAAAAAAAATCACATACTGATCAGTAATCCGAGACGTTGTTTGCAAAATAAAAAGTTAATGCTAGTGAAATGAAGTTGCAAAGGAACATTTAATGAAAACAAATGTATACAGGAAATAATTGTTTTTTTCGAAGGGCAAAAAGTTGTGAAAAGAGGTCAGGCCTTTTTTGATGGGGCTCGCCCCGTCAGACTTTGGAGGGCCAATGACACCAAAATAACTTCGGCCACAACCAAATCATCTATCGCTTCTCCCACTGGCGAATTACTTTTTAGAGCTGCTGGAGCGAATAAAGCAATATGACCATTCCGTTGACGGTTGCCGCCCCTTTACGACAGCCATTCCGCCTTCCACGACCGTCACCATCTCTCTACTGTCGCCATTCCGCTGGCGGTTGTCGCCCTTTACCACGGCCATTCCGCATGCCGCGTCACCACGGCCACTTATTCACGCCACTTGGCCAGATTCTGCCCAGAGGCCACAAGTCTCCAACGGCGGGGACTCTGAGTCCTGCTCCTCTCCCGATCGGCAAGGCCCGGTGCCGAGGGGTACCGACGCGGGCAGGTTTGGGTTAAGCACCAACCAAGTGCTAATCGGAGCTCTCACGCTGTTCCAAGCGGCCAGGTAGCGACAATGCCACGAGCATTGACCGGAAATTGAACCGGGATGGCTGAATCTAGAGGCAAGGAGCTCACCCCAAGACCAGAATGCCCCCCCCCCCGGGGGGCCACCGACGCGACGGTCCGGCGCGCGCGGCAGACGCGGCGCGATCGCCGCCACCCGACAGAGTTCGTCTCGCGCCGCTGCAGACGGTCCGACGAGCCAGTGTTTATTCTGGCGCTGCTGCTGACGCCCGGTCGTGGAGAGATGACGCCGCCACCACTAGCCTAGGCGCCGGAACCATGGGCTGAAGGTGACCGGCTGACAGCCAGGGGTTCATGGCGGCCCCATAGAGACACCGCGAAAGGGGGATCGCTGTCACAGACGCCCGGGCGCCAGTCGCCAGTCGCTGCCGCCAGCGCCAGCTCGCGACACCGAAAACAGTTGTGTGATGAGTTGTTTTCTTCAGCTTTAGTTAAGGGACACAACTCGAAAAGGCACATTAATCAAGAACCATAACATAAATGTCATGGATCCATTTTCTCAACATCATATTTTTCGAATAAAGACTGTTGCTTTTTACGACATGTTATCATAGTCGTGATGGCAAATAAAACAAGTAGTTTGCTCAGCTGTCTAGCAATACCGGCGTTGTTGCCGTGTGACGGTCAGGGTTGGCGTCGAGTCAGCAAGGTCGGCAGCCGCGCCGGTCAACGCCCGACCGGCACCCAGACGCCCGGTGCGATCGGACCGACAGACGACCGATCGCGTGTCACCGGCCGCGCTGACGTCTGCCAGCGTCGCGTGTCGCGAGCTCGGCGTCTGAGGCTCGCCTACAAACGCCTCAATTTTTATCGAGACTCGGCTCGGAGGTTTGTTGGTCAGAGAGCTCAACAAGATTTGTGACCCAGAGAGGTTCACAGGTTTATAAATGCATTTTGGTTGACGTTTACCTTTTGTGGCACTGCCTGCACTGACGTCTGTTTCCACTTCTTTGGTGTAGCGATTTATTTTTTTTTTCTGGATAAATATGTGTTACATCACCAGTATTTTGAGTTGGGACACTGGCAAATTGTCAAATATTTAGTCGCTGCTCACACTAAAAAGATTCATTATCACAAAATTAGCTGACGACCTCCAGTATAAATTGCGCGAAGCGGCGGCCCCGCAGTGTTGTCAGAAGCAGTCAGTCGTCTGTCAAACCTCCGCGCACTTGGCGCCCCGTGGGTGTCTGCGCTGACATGTCTAGACCGGAGGAAAAGCAGACTCGCATCACCAAGCTGCAAAACCAGCATCATGGTCCCCTGCAAGCTGCATGTTGCACACGGGGAACATGATAATCCAGTACAGATTCTGCAATGACATAGTCGTCTGGAGATTGCAATCAATAGGATGTTTTCGTAGGCATAGCATATCGGAAAACACTGGCATATCCAAGAGTACCAACCCTGTTGAAAAGCATCTCGTCTATAGTGACTGAAACAGTATCCATCGAAGTAAGTGGAAAATAAGCAGCAGACCAGTCGCTTCTGTTTACTGTTTACATCATATTCATAGTCCTCCCAAAGCCGTAATCGCCACGCCGTGTGGAAGGCTTTTGTTATCAACACATAAATACATACATACAAAGTTGCAGCAGCTGCATCATATTCAAGGTTATAGGCCACTCGAAACATATCAGGGCAATCTACGGTTAGGCTTATCCAGTCATAAAATATACAGCAAAAGGCATTGAAAGCGGACCATACACGGAGTTCTTCGTCATTAGCACAACAGTCCGCAAAACGAGAAACTGCAAGGCGGCTTTTCTTGGCAAGCATCGACGATTTTGGGGAAAATAATATTAATAGCCGATGATAATAATTGGTTGACTAGCATCATCCCTGATCGCATTGCGACCACACCTTTAAATCATCTGTCAACTCAACTCCAATGGAAAATCCGATGTGAGAGTTCCATACCACCCACCTAGTGTGACAATTGGACGGAAATGCAGAGTGCCACCATGCCAACACTCATCAGATTAATCTGCAAAGTTTGGAAGGCTCGCTGGATCTACATCCCCGAGCCCCTGTCGTTGAACCCATGTCTACAGACCAGTTGATCGCAGTATCACAAGGCTGCACGCACGTACAGGGATTGGCAGCAGTCCCGCCCCCGGTGTCGCGCGGAACCGAACACGGTCATCGGCGCCGTCGCGGGGGAGTTCTGTTTGCTGTACTGTCGCTGCAGCTCTCTTCGAGTGCCCCTCCGTCCACGGTGTAATACACAGGGCGCCCGTCACGGGCAGTGTTGCAGCTGGACTGCTAACGCGGCCCTGTCCCGAGCTCCCATCAGCTGGACTGCTACCGCGGCCCTGTTCGAGCTCCCGTCAGCTGGACTGCTACCACAGCCCTGTTCGAGCTCCCGTCAGCTGGACTACTACCGCGGCCCTGTACGGGCTCCCGTCAGCTGGACTGTCGCCGAGGCTCTGTCCCGAGCTCCCGTCAGCTGGACTGCTACCGCGTCCCTGTCCTGTCCTCCCACGGTGCTCAGTTGCCGTGCAGGTGCGATTCACTCGGCCGCAGACCCTCCGCAGCCGAGACAGCACGCCGTGGCGCCGCTGTTTGTGTGTACAGGGGACTCCAAAACATGGGGCCGGCCTCGCCTGTGGTCGGTGGTCGGCGATGAAGCGTCTGCAAATAACGATCAACAACGGACAGACCCCACTGCCACACCCCGATACCAACTCGCCTTTACTGTCCGATAATATTGCTTTCAATATTTCCAATGTTTCGTCATCAGCTCATCCCGTGATATCACGGATAAGCTCCCTCAGCGCACCCCACTTGTGGAAGGAACATACTCAAGGTGCAAATACTCGATAAAATGCTGCTCATCGAATGCATCAACGGTAACGTGTTTGTAGCTGAAAAACAGCCTTGCAGTCAAACACCAAGGAGCTTACATTTGCTAGTCAAGTGGCTTAAGCGGTTTTGACAGTGGCCATCTCGTGTCCCGTCCTGCAATATTTAGCATGGGATACTCAATCAGTGAGTGACTCATGGGTGAGATCGCGCCCCGAACTATGGGCCCGGCCGGTGGGCGCCGGCCGCTAAGTCTGAGTCAATGGCTAGCTTCGCCCAGTGCTGCGTATAAGGCTTTGTCAACCTCTGACGGCCGCCCACCAGCGACCAGCGGACCCGGAGTGGCTCCTCGACTGTATGGAGGGGTCAGACATCCGGGACCTCAGCCAGTAGAGGTTACGGAAATCCGGGATCTCAGCCAACCAGAGGTTACGGAAATCCGGGACCTCAGCCAGTAGATGTTACGGAAATCCGGAGCCTCAGCCGCCCCAGGTTACGGAAATCCGGGGCCTCAGCCGACGGAGGTAACGGAAATCCGGGGTCTCAGCCAGTAGAGGTTACGGAAATCCGTAACCTCAAATCCAGAGGTTACGGAAATCCGGGACCTCAGCCGCCAGAGGTTACGGAAATCCGGAGCCTCAGCCGCCGGAGGTTACGGAAATCCGGGGCCTCAGCCGCCAGAGGTTACGGAAATCCGGGGCCTCAGCCGCCGGAGGTTACGGAAATCCGGGACCTCAGGCGCCCCAGGTTACGGAAATCCGGGACCTCAGTCACCAGATCAGAACAGAACAGACAAATCGCGCTGATCCATATCAATCGAGGGCAAATGATCATGGCAATATCTTAGAAGCATGTAAGTCGATTAGTTATGAAGTTATGAAGTCGCAGAACCTCATGCCATATTGTACCTCGAAGGGATCGACACCAGGTCCACCAGCCGACCATCATCGACAGGACGAAGCGCAAACAAAAACGTGTCTACGTTCACCGCTAACCACCAATGTCGGAGAGAGAAGTCCGCGCCTGAGCATGGTCTGGTATTCCAGTTAGGGACGTTGGAAGGATGTTCTGTTGCGCCACGCCCCCGGCAAGGGCGGACGGCCGGCGCTGATGGCCGATTTGCGGCCGATGAGTGGAGGACGGAGGACGCCCGAGTCTGCACGGACCGGCACTGGGGTGCGAAACTCGTACCCCGGGGTGCACGGACAAGGCCGTCTCGATGCCCAACGATTCGCCTTATCGATACCATTAACGCAACAGCAAGCGGCCAACGTTAACGAGCATTCGCCTCCCGTCTATAAACGTTTGGCTCTAATTTATGGTAAAGTTTGCGAGATTTATGACTCGCTTGAATAAATTAGGAGACCTGCTAGGAGGCTGCTTTGAGCACCGCCGCCAGTCGGCGTCCGCGGGCTTCCATATCTGTCAGGCGATAAGCACAGTATAACGCTCATTAGAAGTTGCTTTGAACGGTCGCCGGGCAGTGTTCCGGTCCGGCCCGGCCGCCCATGGTCGCAGTCGCTCTGTATTCCGGGCGCCAGGGTCATATCGTTAACTAGCATTAATTGATCACAGGGACCGCGGGGGTCCCTCAGTTTCAGAGCTAGACATCAGCTCTGGACAGACGCTCCAGCCGGCTGTCAGACCAGACGGGCGCGCGCCAGCAGACGGGCCAGCAGCTCTGGGGCAGACAGGATGTCAATGAGAGAACACTGGCCAACACTGAATGACATCACGTGCCTCGCGCTAAGTGCACGAACCACGTACGGCGCGTGTGTAACGGATTGGCCGCAGAGGGGGGGGGGGGTGACCGTGAAAGTCGAGTGTTGAAGGGGTCTGAGCCGCGAATTTTACACCTACCGGAAATTCTGCTCAATGCTCATCATTAAACTGTCAAATGTCTGTTGAATTATAACCTTCACTCCTCGTAACATTTTATATGAACGCCATATGCCGTATATTACCGTAATTGTTCTCCAGACACATTTCATTCGCTTAACTTCGGGGCATATGATCAAAATGTTATTCTCATTGCAGACAATAATGGCCAAAACATTGCATGAACCCACGCCGAAAGACACCAAACGCTTTGAAAATGCCTTTCTGACAGAACGGCATTCAGTCCTTCATTCGGCCGCGTTTTAACGTCAGCTGAAAAAAGTGTGACCCGCTCCGGCGACGACCGAGGTCACTGGTGTAGCGGCCCGACACCGGAGCACTGCTGTGGTCGACACCGGACCTCTATGGCCGCCGACATCGGAGTGGACCGGCGTGGCACCACGCCCCCCCCCCCGACCACCGGAGGGGGGCGGGCCAGTTGGTGCAGAAGTCGGACAAACATTTCTACCGAGACTGGGCGATCCTCCTTGGAGCAGCC
This sequence comes from Amphibalanus amphitrite, assembly GCF_019059575.1. Lineage (NCBI taxonomy): Eukaryota > Metazoa > Arthropoda > Thecostraca > Balanomorpha > Balanidae > Amphibalanus > Amphibalanus amphitrite. The sequence continues at coordinate 119,548 of NW_024883124.1, read as the reverse complement.
CGCTAGCCTAGCTGAATTAAGCCTTTCAAAATGAAAAGATACGAGTGATGAAGCTCCTCAGTCCCACCGAGACGCACGGGTCTTCTTTCATCTTTCTTTGAACGATGTTTTTTACCTACCGACAAGGTAACGACCATTCAATACTAGAAAACATGCAGTTACAAACCATTTCCGGTTTATCGGAAACAATTCCTCATCTTGTCTGTGGTAATTCGTATAGAAAAATAGCCTGGTAACAGACGATGTCAGGATGTAAGCAGCAATCTATTGCCATCATTCCACTGGGCGTCGTTTATTTTCTGATGACGAGAGAGTGCCGAACGCAGAGTTAGTCAGCTAGCAGTAGCCAAACGACTATTCCAGAGCTTCCGCTCGCCGCGTAATGAAGCGGTTCCCCCATGAGCCGGAACCAGAGGAAACAAACACGGTTGCCAGTCCCCCAGTTCAGTTATAGCAGCGGTGGCGGTGGCGATGGCGATGGCGGCGGCGGTGGCGATGGAGGCGGTGGTGGCGGCGGTGGCGGCGATCCGCTCCCCACAGGCCTAGTTAGTGTTGTTAATAAACGATACCTTACCGGGCTGCCCCAGGCTGTTTGCCATCACTGGTAAACACATGGCCCATTACGGGTCATCATAGGTTCAGTTCACCGATCAATGAACGTTCAAGTGGTTAGTAAAATCATTCCCTGTAGCAAAGATGCTTGCGATAGAGTGCAGAACATAACATTAGCAAATTAACTTTGTTGGTAATGTAGACACAAGCCTATGGCTGCAGCTTGCAGAAGGCATTCCATCGCCATTCTGTGCCAGATTTTGTCATAAAACAGCCCATGATTAATAAACAAAATCGTAGCTTTTACGGTTTGACATGTAAATCGTCTGGGCCGAAGTCACGGAAGTCACCGCCCACGCGCGTGTTTAACGAAGTCGGCCGTGTGTGAACTCAAACCCGAACGGGAGATTACCTAAACTTGGCGTAAACGTGCGCCAACATAAACCAAACGTCGACCGTGTGTATACAGGGGTGTCAGACAGGAGCAACAGAATATGTTTCAGTTAACCCGCGCGGGGCTGGGGGGGGTAAATTTTACCCCCCTCGCGAATTTTTGCGATATCTCAAAAACGGCGGCGCGCAGCGCCGCCAAACTTTCAGTACCTTTTCTTACATCAATTTGACACGTTCCCTGAAAATTTGAGCGAAATCCGTCGGAAAATTTTTGAGAAATTGACGTTTTAGTGACGTCATGTTCGTCATTTTCGCCTCAAAAACGGCAAAAGTTCAAACGCCGCTAACATCTTCATTTTTAAAGTAATCAAGACGTAACAAAAAAGGTTATACGTAATTTTACTTTGTCTGTCAAATGGCTATCTCGGTTTTTTGAAAATTTTGGATTTTGGCCTAATTTTTTTTCAAAAAACTGACTTTTTTGGGAAAATCATTATAAAATCCAAAATTTTGAGTCTATCGAAAAAACCGGAATATATGTCAGAGAAGTGGTCTATGTGCACCTACATACCAAATTTTAGAAGAATCGGTTCAAAAATGTGGGAGTTATTCAAAATTGTATGACGTCACGACACACAAAATTTTTGAAAAATGACTTTTTTGGAAGTTCTAGACCTCGTACGGAAACAAAAATAGCACCATTCGATTCGCCGTGAAAAACTGCATCAGATAGACACCTTTTTAGGCCTTAACAACCAACTTCAAAATTTGACCTCACTTGACCTGACCTTGACCTGACCTCGACCTGAAATTCATCCAGAAGTGGTCCATATCACTTATTGAGTGTGCCTATTGAATTCTATGAGTAAAATGACCCATAAAACATGTGTCGCACATGCCCTTTTCTATATTTTGTTTTTTGGTGACCTGACCTGACCTGACCTTGACCTTGACCTCTGAATGATATTGTAGGCAACGAATATTGTCTTGGTAGCCTAAGAACACGTTTTGGGCGATCAGTCTCAGTCCATGACTCCATTCTTCGGCAACTACGGTGCAAGGCCGATACTGTAGAAACTTGCAATTTGTACCCTTGACCTGACCTTGACCTTGACCTCAAACTTTAAATTAAGTACATGTTTTTAGTAGTTCGTGATGAGAGCTTTCGATTGGCGTTTGAATTTTCCAAATCGGACCGTTAGTTCGGGAGATAACAGGGGGGTAAAATTTACCCCCCCCAGCCCCGCGCGTTCGGCTGGAGACCCCAGCCCCGCGCGGGTTAACCCACTTCATAGGAGTACTCATGATGTTGTTTGTTATGCATCTTACGACCTAATGCATCCTATGACAAATGCCCATTATGACAGCAACAAGAAAAAAGACACGATCACCTGGAATAAGTTGAGAGCACAAATTAAGAGCAACAGACAATTCCCGTAACTTTATGAAACACGTGAAGCTGTTTAAATGGAAATAGTTCAAGTTAAGATGATGTCACGACCTTTTCGATCGACTTTGAATTTCTGTTGATCTAAAAGTTGATATTCTATCATAAAGCCTAAACATTTATGGTACCGTGTGACACGATAGGTATGCGCAAGAATTGTGGCTATCTCCTAACAGAAACAAAACGGGCCCCCGTTCCTCGAAATCGATCGCAATGTATACCTACTGGGAGGGCAGTTGACCCGTCTTAGCAAGCCGATGTAGTGGACACGATCAACATATCGCCTGCAAATGCGGCGGACTTCTCCCGAACATCCCGGCCCAGACACTGGCGCCTGCAGGCTGAAGACCAGTGAATGGACGTGTGATTATGAGGCGCCAGGCCGCGGCCGGCACAACCCGCCTCTCTTGCACGGCACAAAGCAGACTGTCAGGTGGGGCACCCCTGCCGAGCAATTTACCGCGGTGAACAAGGTGCCTGGCTCGCTCCAAGGAATCCCCCGAAGGCAAACTCCACAGCGAGGTCAGGCTGCGCTGAGAAGTTCGTTGGGAGGATGCTTCAAAGACTGTTTTGACACAAGAATCTGTGGTGTTTTTCCAGGGGAAGGTTCTGAGCTCCATGGGATTCCCGGTGCATTCTCGCATCAGATGCTGTAAGCTGATGGAGCCCGGCGCTTTGCACCGCAACCAGCTACACCGGAAGCAGAGTCTGGTCTCTAATGTGATCCATCCAGTCAGCTGGCCAGAACTCAGGTGAGCAGTGGATGATCTACTTCATGACCTAACCAGTCATGAGTCAGGTGTTTCTGGCGTGCAGTGTAGTGTCAAATGTGACTCGGCCGAGCGCCGAGCGAAGGGGAAGGCCCGGACAGCCGCCGCCCGTCGTCGGAGCTCGCAACGGGGGACAGAACTGCTTTGTATCAATCTGATGATCTTCTGATGCAATATCGAAGGGGAAGATATGGGTTACTTTGATATGAATTGCGCGAATCCTTTGACGAAAGTGTCACATTCAGGTGATTATACGTAATGTGATGTGTTCTGCATTCTTTCTCTCTGCATAAGGTATAAGGAGCTTTGGTATGCTATTTAAGTGACATTTGTACCTGTATCAGTATTTACATAGAGCTTACTTCTTTAATCCGATCGGATTTCGTGGCTTTAGGTACTTTAGATGACGTAATGATGAAATGATCCATGATCCTATAAAGTAAGTCAAAGTACAGCAGGCCTGTAACTGCAGAGAGCATCAAGAAGTAGTATTACGAATATGAGGTGCTTTGCAATGGCAAGCACATTGAGCCATAGACGACATCGTGTCTGGTGGAGAACTCGCGTGCCTAATCGTTATCGTGCCACGTGCAAATTTTGAGGGCTGAGAGCACGTGTCAGTCCATTTGCGGCATCCAGACCTACAGTGTTCACTGCGAGCCGTGAGCAGGGTGCACTGACCAGCCGCGGCATCCCTAACGGCTCACGGTGCCAACAGGATGACCAGGTGGGTGACGGTGTCGCTGCGATTTACAAAACACAATCCAATGTGATGTATACCGCCGGGAAGCGCCTGCTGTCAACCCACCCGCTGCACCGACTGGTATCGGGCCGTCCCGGTAAGGCGCCAAACGGAGCGGTATGGCCATACATGGGAGGATTACTCCAGCGTTGAAGGCAGTGAAGGGGTACTCCAGCGTTGAAGGCAGTGGTTGTGACTGTCGCTGGACTGGTGCTAGTGCCCCGCTGGGTCAGTGTTAAAGCCGTGGTGGTCCGACCGTTCTGCCGGTCATGCCGAACAGCCACACCGCCGGCGGGCAGACAGGCAGACAGACGGGGTGGCCGCGGCCAGACAGCCAGGTGCCCCCGCGCCGCGCCAGTCATCCGGCGGTGGTCGGCAATCTCAGACAGGGTCACCGTTCGAGCAGACCGGAGCTCTGCGACACGTCTCAGGGCTGAGCTGCATGTGCAGGCTGTATTGGACAGTACACTGAACAGTGAAGAGGCCAGATTGCATACTGCGGGCAGTCCAGACTGCCTCAGAGAGCAGCCACAGCAGCCTGGAGCTGTATTATTCTCTGCCAGACTATTGCAGCCAGACCACTGACCAGCCTGTCATTCAGATTACTCTCCAAATCAGATTGATTCAGACATATCAGTCTGTTACATATAACTCTCCTCAGAAGACTGTTCTGGAAAGATCAGTCTGTCAAGTACCAAGATAAAAGCTATCCAAAGTCCAAGGCCACCTCCATTGTCCATAGCGGCGTTCCGTCAAGACATTGCACCTCTTGTTGGACGACTTCTGCGCAACATGGCTGGTTCAATTTTATATGCAAGTCGCGCACTGGGGCCCCGGAAAGGAGCGATCCGAACTGCATTTTCAACTGATTAAGTGCCCGTGGATTACAGTCGAATATGCATCGCATTTCTTCTCAATCGAGTCCAGATAAATCTCCGATGAAGACTGTATTTGGCTTTTAACAATGCGCACAACAGAAGGGTACCCAAATCAATCAGACCCTGAAAGTCCTGATAGCTATCAATCTCCACAATTCCGCATACCCTGCCGTAGGCTACCGGAAGTCACCTGCCCAAAGTTACCATACCCGATTAGGCCGGCTGGAGTCACAGCCGTCGAGTCTGGCGGAGTCGTGACTGGCTCTCCGGCCCCCGCGGCGGCCGCTCGGCACTGACCGCGGCTCACGGCCCGGCTCCCCTCCCCTCAGGATCAGTGGCACCCCACCGAGATCAAATTTGCCCAGCTGGTGCACGAGCGGTGCACGGGCGCGCAGCGAGCGCCGCATAGCAGCACACCGCTCCATGGACGGTCGGCCGGGCGCCGCTGTCAGGTGATCGGGCAAATACGGCGGCCAGAGACGGGTTCGGGAGAAGGCAAACAATGTCTGTCCGTCTCGGATCGGTGGTCAGGCGAGCGGACAAACACTGCTGAGGTGCACAGACCCACTGGCTGCTGCAGGTCCGCCAGCTCAGTCAGATAGACGCGTCGGTGATATCTGGTGTGTCAGTTGGAGGGGCGTGGAGAGGGCCGATGTCGCTGGCAGAAGAGTTTGGAGTCGTCCTTGATCGGTCGAACACGGTGTCAAACAGACTGAAGATGGGGTGAATCACCCGACAATGGAGGGCTGTCTGGGTAAAGCAAATCTGAGAGCGGCTGGCGGGTTTGTTCTATGAGTGACTCAGAGATCAGCAATTCAACATTAGAGGTTGAAGATAAGAGATTATAGATTGGAGACTGGAGACTGGAGACTGGAGAGAGAGAGAGAGAGAGAGAGAGAGAGAGAGAGAGAGAGAGAGAGAGAGAGAGAGGGGGGGGTCGAGGGAGGGAGCGAAAGAGGAAGATAGTAGGAGGCGCCCTGTTGGATACCACCCTGACCTCAGCCACCCTGCAGCGCTCCCCTGTCAGCCATTCTGACCTCAGTCCTCAGCTGCCCCATCGCCCCTGTCAGCCCGAGCCATTCTGACCTCAGCCGCCCGAGCGCTCCCCTGTCAGCCATTCTGACCTCAGCCCTCAGCTGCCCCAGCGCCCCTGTCAGCCAGCCATTCTGACCTCAGTCCTCAGCTGCCCCATCGCCCCTGTCAGCCCGAGCCATTCTGACCTCAGCCGCCCGAGCGCTCCCCTGTCAGCCATTCTGACCTCAGCCCTCAGCTGCCCCAGCGCCCCTGTCAGCCAGCCATTCTGACCTCAGCCGCCCGAGCGCTCCCCTGTCAGCCATTCTGACCTCAGCTACATCTGTCGTCGGCGGCTGAGTCAGAGATCTGATCTGGCTGGCAGGAGGGTGGGTCGGCCTGCTGGAACCATCGGCTGCAGACTGTCTGTCGACACTGGCGGTGACAGACCCGTGGCAACGCGCCCACATCTCGCCGGCTGTCGAGAGGCCGCCTATTTCAATGACGTAGCAGCAGTAGAATACGTTATCTTGGTGAATGGCCCGTTACCACCCTAACTTCTTTTAAATCACTTCGTTTGAATCTACTTTACGAGCATGCCAACCTTGCTCCTAATAAACAGCGACTTTGCTACCAACGCTGTCATTTTACGAGAGCATCGATAACCGCGTTACGTCTGACTATTTAATATGACACACGACGGTCTGATTACGTCACGGGTTGGAACCTTGACCCAGAAATGGGCGGCGGAGTCGCAGAGGAGCCTGGCCCGCGGCCCTCCAGACGCTCACTCATGTCCCGACCCCCGGCGGGCCGAGACCACTCACTATCGCAGACACGGAGACCGTTGTTTGGTCTCGGCTGACCGTGGGAGGATCTCCTGTGAGAACTGGCGCACATCCCAGTTTCAGCACGGCGGCTCGAAGCCACTCTCACCACACTCAGTCGACAGACGCTGAGGAGTTACTCAGAATCTATCCGAGCAGTTAGCAGTCATAATCCCTAACTAACGACATGTCCGATGATTGATCGCATTCGATCCACCAAACACAGACCATATCCTGCTCAATGGAGCCCAGAAACTGCTGATTACCGCGGGAAGAGCCGCCACTCATTCAGAGCCAGCCGAATGTCATCATGAGGAGAGATATAGCTGGGTGTGAACTCTGCTCAAGTCGAAACTCTCCTGGAGTTTATGTGAGAGAGGAAGGAGCAGGCTCTAAGTCCATCCAGGCTGCCAGGATTAAACTCCAGCACTCAGTGTGCATATCGTCCAGGAGGCGTGCGACCGGTGCAAACACGCGGGACTCTAGCATCGGGCAGTCGTGACCACTCGATTTGACCCCACAGCGGGCACGGCGCACGTAAGATGCATCACTCCCACCTCGACTGACATGAATAATGGATAGCAGGTCAGCACAATATGTTAACGGACTTTCATCGGTGTTGTGGGACATATTTCCGATTTGTAGCTTGACGTTAGTGGTAGTCGGACTGCGCGGAGCCACCGTGAAATTCGAATCACTGGAGTCAAGTGGTCATAACTCATAACCCTAAAATGAGGACGATAGAAGTTCAGAGAAGTCTTGTTACATAGGAGCTGGCCGGCGCCGTGTCCTATTCACCCTAAATCAGTGCCATACTCCATCACTTCTTCCGCCTATCATCCATCCAACACAACCTTCCTATTAAAGGGACTATCCCACCTTTAACATGGGGTTTGAGTTGAGATAGCCAAGTTTGCGGCGAGGTTAAGAAACCACTATCTATCTAGGTTGCAACCCCCGCGGCCCTTGGTGTTGAAGAAATTCGTTCCCTTCATTTGAAAATGGGCCTTGTACAAGGCCCTATCTTCAACATGGAGCGACCGTTAGTGTGACGTCACCTCGTTTAGTCATTCTGATTTAAATGGGTTTGTTCGTTGAAAAATCGCTTAAAACTTGGTCTGAACTTTGTTGTGGTGCCTACAGAGTAAAAAGAATCAGCTTTATGACAGTAATGTGGCCTGGGGAAGGAGGTAATTTTGGGCTGTGACGTCACATATTTGAAAGTTTGTGTTTGGAATATGGGAAGCCTAAGATGTTTAATGAAAAATAAATGCCAGAACCGTGTTCCTGGTCATCCAATCTATAAAGTCGGGCACAATTTAACTGGTTTTAACAACATTTTAGAAGGTGGGATAGTCCCTTTAAATCCCTGTACCACTTCCGGTTTGATCGTCGCACCTTCGTTATGTCACCGTCACACCTCCTCATACTCCTCCCCATTCCGGTCACACCCCCACCGCTCGCGCCCGGCACAGAATGAAGCCGTCCGACGGAGACCGCTGGCGGCGCACCCTCTGTCGTCGGGCTCTCAGTCGGTCGGCGCCATCAGTCTTACCGGCCCGACCCGGCGTGTCCGACCGCCTCCGAGGCAGCCACTCCATCATCGCGCCGCCGCTGCTGCCGTCCGCACCCCGGTCAAACGCCGGGCCGGCCACCAGACAGCCGCCGCTGCCCCGCACCCCGCGGTCAAACGACGGGCCGGCCACCAGACAGTCACTGCTGGCGGCTGCCGTCCGCACCCCGGTCAAACGACGGGCGATCCGCGCCGCGCGCAGATTGCCCGAGCACCTCACGACACCTGCTCCGATCATCTGTGAGACGCAGCGCAAACGTCGGCAGCACAGGCAGTCGACGTTTTCATCGACCGAATCTTCCGCGCAAGACTTTTTCAGACTTCCACAGCAGCTGGACATGCAGAGGGTATGTAGAAGCCGTAAACTTCATAGTTTCCATGACGGCACGAAGGCCGGCAGCGATGAGGATCCTTTTAACGACCGCCAAGTTAGGAGTAAATTGAAGCCATTGCCGGCGGAGGGGCCGCGTTTGCTCACCCCTTCAGCTGCCGGGAGCTGTGAGCCAACTTCCGTAGCGGACTGAGACTGAGTGGGGCGCAGTCAGGAGTTTTCAGAGCCAGGCGCCGCCGGAAGCAAAGCCGCCATCTCCCGAAAACGAACCTTCTTGTGAGCAGTCCGTCTTATCAGACTATGATCATGACTAGAAGAATGGGCCACTAAGGAGACTCCTATGGAATGGCAATAGCCAGCTCCGTTCTGTGTGGAAGGTCTTTGGATCAAAACAAACTTTCGGAAGTCTTTTTCGACCAGATTCAACCCAGCAAATGGCCATAAACAGGTGCGGCTCGTTTGCTCGGTTACGGGGATTATGGCAGAGCTCGGTCGTGCTGTGCCAGCCAGCGCCCCCGGCTGTACGGACACGAGCCTGATCCGTCTCTAAACAGATTCTTTGGTCCGGTGGCATGTCTACAGGGCACAACCTCGCTTTATGCCTCAGAGACTGGGATAGCCCCAGCGTGTGCACCTGTGCCACCTGGGGTCAATGACAAGAAAGATGGAGATCGGGGCTGCCTCGTCTGGCGGTGCCGAACAATCCTTGTCACTGCCGTGCTCCCTTGAATTGTGTACTTGCAAAACACAGTGTGCTTGACTGCAAGAAAGCAAACAACATAGACCGGACATCTCTTCTTTCAATATTCGTCTTCAACTGCAGACAGTGTTATGTTAAACCCTACTGTCGTAGTGCACCTGAAGTGCACGGAGTACTCTCAACGGTAGCGCAAATACGGGAACGAGTGGTGCGTTTACTTGCTCGGTCATTGCTTTTATCTATACGACCATCATTGCTCAATGTTGGACCTAGCTCAATGCCACTGCATTTGCACTGAAATATGAAGATGATGAAGATGATACCAAATAATATACCTACGTAGTCATCCTTAAGAGACGACAAGGACCTCACCCATTCTGAGGAATAGTCGGAGAGAACCACACTAGCCGGGCAGGGCAGGTGATGTAAGCGGAACGGTACAGTGGCGCACCTTTCTAGGGAATGAATAATGCAAACTACGAGAGAACAATGAAAAAAAAATATCGGCTTCTTGCAACGGAGAGCTTTCGGGAAACAATGTCACATAAATTTATTGCCTACCAAAGATTGCCAGTAGCCACAACCGAACTAAAGTTGGATTTGTTTTCTAAAAGCCGTTTTTTGGAGGTGCTTAATCCCACTTTTTTCTGTTCCATTGTTCATACTTATCCCTGCCAGATGCAGCGAAGCCTGTGATAATTATAACCTGTTCCTCCTGTCACCGTGGCTGGGCGCGGACAGCCATAAATAAAACCCCTCCGTCCGTGGCTCGCGCTGGACGCGATTGTCTGCGGTACGCCGCTGCTGCATGATTCAGCGGTGAGTTACGGCTCCAGTCGGCGATAGACCACCGCCCGTGGGAGGTCAGGAGCCCACGGAGCCGTGAGTTGTGTCAGAAACCGGCTGATAGAGCGCACACCGCACGGCGCCGCGCTCTATTTGAGTTGGCAGGGTGTGGAAAAATGAGCAGCGCAGGCGCAGGAGGACGCGCTAGGAACTGCTCGACCAGGAAGCAGCGTCGTGCCTGACCAGGAGGCACGGAGGGGGCTGGCGAGAGAAACTAGTGAGAGACTGGTGAGGGAAACTGGCGAGGGAGACTTGTGAGAGGTCGGTTAGAGGGGCAATACCACAGGCTGGGGTCGAGATCGAACAGCATCAGCTATAATCAAATCCTGATCAAACTTCAACGGGCTTGTTCTTATTATACCTAGCTACACAACCTAACATACAAAACCAATGAGACTTCTGGGAAGGGCAGCATGACCAGTAATGCAATCAACGTCCCGTGTCATTCGAATTCAGCGATTTATGGTTGAGCAACTCTGGTACGAACCTCTCCTTGGTTGACATATAGACTTTGGACATGAATGCATGACGCAGCCAAACATTGCCGAGGACCTCACAAGGAGATATCACAAGGGACCGCAGTGACAGTCACGGTCGGCCGCCAAACAGGTCAATGCACCGCCCCAGACAGTCTGCACCGGCGGCGGGACACCGTCCGAGAGCTGCAGACCAGCCCCGTGTCTCAGCCGCCGGCAACGGTGACAGCGCGGGTCAGAGCACCGCCACGGGCCCTTGGCTTTCTGCAAATAGTTCCTCGGCACTCTACACTCACTACAGTCTACACTCAGAAGCTACAGAAGCACTGTGCGGTGGTGCTCATTTTTCTACATCGACTTTCTCGGCACTCATCCACACCTACGCGCTGTGCAGACTGCACGTCCTCATCTTCCTCCCACCGCAAGGACTCGGGAGCACAATGTCTCCACTGTGCGCAGAACAGAGCCTCCTCTGCACCGATGGCAGTGTGACCGCGCCTGGCACGGTGCCCACAGCGGCCGCACGCGCAGCGCACACCGCCCCGCGGCACGTGGCCCGGACACCACCTGGAGGTCAGTCACACCGCTCCTCCCGACACGTCCGGCCACGCCGCGCAGAGCGCACACCGGAAGAAACTGGGCCAGCCTGCCAAACCCCTCGGACAGTGAGCGACCGACAGTAAATGTTTCTCAAAGTGTAGCTGTCTGTGTTCTGTCATCACCGTGGTCTTGAGCTGTCAGCGCGGTGAGCAGCTCATGGTACTCAGACCCGGGCTGCAGCGACGACAGACACAATCACAACACGCTCCAGTCTCGGTAGGTCACTCGCTCTTCTGGTGTCATGAGGCCACCAGGAGGCGTTGACTTGCTATTCCGAGAGACCGATCGCCGATGAAGCTCGCCCCCGATTTGGTAAGTTTGAGTGCGGTGCAGGGCGGCGGCGCGGCGCTCCGCACCTGTCACCGTTTCAGGCAGAGATAGGTGACCGGCTGACCAGACAGCCCCCAGCCCCCTCCAGCCCACTGGCAGGGCGCGCCGGGCGGCGGCTGTCCGACGGGTAAGCCCCCGCGCGGCTGATCCGGTGTGGTCCGGACTAAGCTGTCTGCGGCGGCGCCGGTAAAGGAAGGTGACGGGAGCGGTCGGACGCCCACCGGACCCGCGACGTTGGTAACAGACCTTTAGTGACAGACCTGCCCGCCGCTGGTGACAGACCAGACCGCAACAATAAAAAGGCCTGTCCTCAGTCTCGGACTGTCGTTAATGACAGACCAGACAGCCAGTGACAGACCAGACAGTCAGTGACAGACCAGACAGCCAGTGACAGACCTGACCGTCGTGGATGACAGACCTGGCTGCCGATAGTGACAGGCCTCCCCGCGATCTACACGAGCAGCTCGTCGGCGTAGCCCGTCGACCGGTCATGGCACTAGCCAAAAGCCCGCTAGTGATGCTTGCTAACGGTCAGTCAGACTGATCTGCAGAGTCTTTACAGCGCACGAGGCATCTGACTTAAACGCCTCAACATATCATTCTGTAAGAAATGAATATCAAGCACGGTCGTACTTGGTCATGCTTCACGAGATACGATAAATCCTTTTGCAGTGGCAGTTACGATGAATATTTGAAACAAGAAACTTTCAAGAAATTTTCCGCAGGAGTCACGGAAGCTCAAAACTTATTCTAGGAGTTGGATTTTTGTGTCAGCATTTTTATTCATGAGTCTTCATGTTCCTTGTTTCTTTCACGCTTTCGCGCTATAGTATTCCTTCACGGTGATAGTGAAGATCTCATGCAAATTTTGACACATTTATGCCCCTATTTGGCTGTCCTGACCTGACTTGACATAGAACCAAAAAACTTCCGGGACAGATAGGCATCTTTTTATCCCACGTATCCCGTTTTTCGATGGATCCCATGGGATCAAAAGCGCAATCGGCGTTAATAATTAGGCCTGTGACATGGCCAGTTTTACGGAAAGAAAAATCGCCGGCTCCGATTTTTTTCATGCGTATAGCGTACGAGTCGCTCACAAGTAGTACGTAACAACCCACTGGCGGATCCAGGGGATTTGCATTTGGGGTGCCCGAAATCGACGAAAATTCGCGGTTGTTCGAGAATAAAACGAAAAATAAACAACTTTTATGAGGGAAAGTATGCTTCAAACTGCACAGCGGTGCGGAAGGAATCGAAATCCGGCGAGTTTTTGGAATTTGGAGACACTTTTTGGTGGTATGCAGTATGCACCCTCAGCGTCCAATACCGCCTTTATGGGTCTCCCACGGTGTAACAACCTCGCAGAAATATATAGCCGCTTACATGAAAACTTATAAGCTATGTTGGCCGACGCTTCATGCGCCGGTGACTACTTAGTTTCCCAGCCTAAATGGTGAAACTTGTCAGTGTCTTTGACGCTTAAAACAATTACATACAGCCGGCGGCTTTTATGTTGGTAAAACTGGCCTCTTGTGACCTAACCCCAGGTCACCAACTATTTACATATTTTGTCTAGCCTAGCTCACATTCGTAATTTGACTTATCTTTAAAACTCTATAGGTAATCGATACTTGTTTGTAATATACGCCTGTTACATATAAACTTGTCATTAGGGTCAATAGGCACCATTGACCCTGCGAGGTCATGGGGGGTATCGAGGAGGGGGTAAATTCATTTATTTTTGCTTCAGATGTCAAACTTAGAAGGAAAAAGTGGGTACTGGAAATTTTGCGCCTCTGTCTGTAAGCGTTCGGGAACTGTCGCAAACATTCGTATGGGGGGGGGGATACTCCCCCGCGCCCGCGCGGGTCCAAAGCTCATGCATGTGTAGTTAATGAGTGCATTCACTTCACGCTCTAAGGCTATACCGACAGAGCTACTGAACGATGCACGATACGCCGACTCCTATCGACTGTAAAAAACGAATCCTTCAATGAATGTGTTTGTTTTCCTGTCTGAATCAAGGCGTTCTGCAAGATATCGATTCTTGAGGCTTCGGCAGGGGTATTCACCGCTACAGCTTTGCCTCATTGTTCGCAATCTATCCCCCGTTTCACCTTAGTCACTTCACTAGGACGGTTATCAGCATGCAGTGCAAGCACAGGGGAACTGCCCGCTCTATGGGTAAGCAGAAGGACGATAGCGGAGCTGGGCAAACACCGGCGGCGAGCGCTGCGCTCCGGCGGCGAGTGTGGCGCACTGGCGCGCCGGGGTCAGCTGAGCGGGCCGGCGCCAGAGCCGCTCGAACACTCACCTCGAACTTGAACGCCTCGCAGTGGTGAGGCGCCACCGCCGGGTCGTCGTAGATCTTCAGGTCTTGCAGCGAACCCTTCAAGGCAAGCAGGCCCAGAAAGGTGAGCGCCAGACGCAGGAGGGACGTCATGGCTGGCGGTCCTGGTCGGGTAAGGATCACACGTGCTCGGTAGGGTAGGTAAGGACGGGGCGGCTAGATAACGTGCCGCCTACAGAGACCACTGGTTAGCTCCCGGCGGTCACACCACCCTTACGGAGCTCCTGGGGCAGCTACACGTGCGCCGTGGCTGGCTGCGCGCTGGGCATACAGCGTGCGGGGTCAGGTCCACTCCCGGCACAACCCGCCGGCCGCCAGCGCCGGCGCAGACTGGGGCGGACCGAGCCGGCGCCGCCGCCGCCGTCCGCCTCCCGTCGGCGGGGTGGGCGGGGGCGGGGCGCCTTCACACTGCCCGACCGGTCCGCCGCGCCGCCGCTGTCCAAACTCGGCCGCGATGGTAGGTACTGTAGGGTCGCAATGACCGCCCACATTTGGGCGGTCAGTACTGCGCACAGGGGATGGGATGAATAGTGCAGTGCCGCAGTGCGTTTTATATCGCTGGTCATTCACCGCGCACGGATACCTTCGGTCACACTAAGGCGCATACCTGGGTGTGCTGATTTAACTCCGGTCACTCTAAGGCGCATACCTGGGTGTGCTGATCACCGGCACCCTCCTTATTGAGTTTTACGCCGTACTTATCTTACGAAGCTTCTTTCCATTACGAATTGTGTCGAATGCACATGGTTGATTACACCATTACCTGCTCCCTGTCAATACGGATGCGCTGACATACCTACTACTCGGTATCATATTCAGATAGGAACAGTGCCGTTTTTGTTTTTGTTCGGTGTTTGACGTTCCTGGTCAGCATTGAACGAAGGTTGGTGGCCTGGGTCAACTGTTTGTTTTATGCCAAAGTTTTGTTTCAAAATTAGTTGCTTCATCTATTCAAGACTGGTCCATAAGATGAAGAACATTGTGTCCATATGACAGAATAGGTACTGAGGATAAAGTCAAGATTACACTACATATTTCTTAATTCTAGACAATTCAGTTAGACGCATTTAAACACATAATCAGCCTTCATTAATTTGAAATCGGCTCTTCTTTAGTAGTTAGATATGTCAGAAGGTCAGCGCCCGTATGCAATCAACATCATGTGTCTTAGTAAGCCAGTAAGGACAAATGAGCTTGGTTCGGACAACATGCGCGTACCTTTAAGGTACTTTTACCATGGCCAGCAGCACGGAGCAATTAGTGCAACACCTACTTTTGCCATGTTAAACGATTGCCGTTAGACCAACTGGTATACCATATCCAATATCCGAAACTTACGCATGATTTAGGAAGTGCATCGGTCTCCTTAATCAACCAGCCGGCGTCTGTTCGACATTTCCACCCCATGGCCCGCATCTGAACATGCTGACCTCCTGCGCGTCATTTCGGGTGGGTAGTGCTGAGAGGGCACTGGTCAGCTGAGCGCGGCCAGCCCCGGCTGGGATCGGCCTGTCATCGGCAGCTCCCTCATTAACGGTAAACCGCTCCAGATCCGCCGTAATGCCGCGGCACGCTGACCTCATGGTCCTCCTGGGGCGGCCGAACAGGTCAGCAGTCACCGCTGCCGTGACCTGGCCCTGCAGTCGCACCCCGGGCCAGTGCTGATTCACCCCCGACATCCGCCTAGTCCCTATAGGATACCTTACCCAGCCCCATCGGCGCCACACCGTCACCGCCCGCATTCCGTGACCCTGCAGAAAAGGTTTGCCAATAGCTGATGCCTAGGTCAATGCCTGACGGTGACAATGCCTCCGAGGTGATTTTCATCCTCCCCTCCCCAGCGCTTGCCCCGCTCATTTGTTTTTCATCCCGCCACCACTTCTTTAGTGCCTCCATGCCCTTCAATTCATTCTGGTTTGTTTTTCTAACCCGTATGAGCTGTAACTCATTCCGCAGCATCTGTCTCTCCAGCCCTCCGTGCATCTGCTCTCCTCCTGCCCGGTCCTCTCGGTTTCACCCTGCTCCGACCCGCACCCTTCCTCCATCCGCCCCCGTGTCCGGGTGCCCCCAACTGCAGAGCAGCCCTGTCGGGTGGCCATCCCGCCCAGACGGGTCAACAAACCCCTGTCTGTGTGTACCGCCCCGGGCGCCGCGGCGAACCCGTCGGGGGCGCCAGCTCTGGGCGCTGTGGGCGCCGCACAGTTACCGATCAGCGCACGAACAGCTGGAAGGCCGGCCACCGCAGCTTTTAGCGACAGGGTGCGAGCTTGGAAATGCTTAGTGCAAAGGATAGCAGTCTGGAAAATCGGCGCTTTCTTCTTGATTCCAAGGTTATTCCAATAAGTTTTTTTAGTTCTTGATTCCAAAAGTTCTTCATTCCAAATATGTGTTGTTGCAAATATGCATGTGTTGCAAAAAACATTACCATTATGTGTTGAATGCTTTCTCCACAGTAGAGTTGATAAGTTGTCGTCGGTATCATCAAATTCCCTCAATTCTCTCAAGTGTTCTTTTATTCTTTTTTA
This sequence comes from Amphibalanus amphitrite, assembly GCF_019059575.1. Taxonomy (NCBI): domain Eukaryota; kingdom Metazoa; phylum Arthropoda; class Thecostraca; order Balanomorpha; family Balanidae; genus Amphibalanus; species Amphibalanus amphitrite. Next base: position 103,194 of record NW_024883124.1, on the reverse strand, counting down.
TATAGGAAACGTACACTGCTTTCTGAATTATGGCTTCTACAGATTCCAAGTTCTAAGTTCAACGATCTTAGAACTTGGATCTTAGATCTTAGATCAACGACTCAACGATCTATGTTTTGTACAATGTGGAAGATCAAGAAGTTAATATATTATCCGCTTCCAGAAAATATGCTTTGCTTGCAAGTCACCGCAATGACAGCATCTAAAAAAGTTTCAAGTTTCAACAATACATTGCAACGAGAAAATAAGCAAACAATTATAATTCGTTTGATGACATCTGGCGAGCTCCGATGATCACTTCTTATATGAAGCTATTGAGTGGAGCTCCGTGAACTCATGAAAATATTTCATGATTCATGGTTAAAATAATTGATCAATGCCTATTGTTATGCTGCCTTTTGCAGCGTTTTCGAACAATCTGATTCAAATTGTACAGTCCCGTACAGTCTGGAAAATTGTTCGTTCCAAAGAAGTGCAAAATTGATCAGTGCTTGAACTGCAGCTTCCTGGTCTGCAATGTAGCGGTCGGCCGCCACCTAACGAGACAGCTGGCGCGGCCGCCGCGCCGCCAGTTCAGCCGCCGTCGCTCAGACCATGCTGTTTATGTTTTTGGTGACGTGAGGAGGCGGCGGCCAGCGAAAACTGGATACCGTTGGCTGCGGTCTGAGGCGCCGCCGCAGCATTTATCACTGGGAAGTGCTGCAAACCTGAGTAGGTATTGTTCTTGGCTCAGAGTCGCGGCCACTGCAGTGGCGGATTAGCAGCGAGTAGGTAGTCAGAGTCAAACGCGTGTCAGTGCCAGACATTGTAATACAGCATACCGCCATCAACCGGAGGCGTGCGGCGCCGAGAACGGAGGCTAATATGTATGTCTATGTCAGCGGGACTGTGTCTCCAGGAGGTGTCTACATGGTGTGATCCACCCCACTTGTTAGGCTGCCCTCGTAGATGGGTCTTTTGAATACAGGTGCGCGCTTTGGAAATATAATAAACCATTTCAATTGGCGAAAAGCTCACATTTTAAATAGGTGCGATGTTTAAATCAACATTGGCCAGCCGCAAAGTGACCGTACACTGTAAAAAATATTGACTAGCCCCTCGTCAAATGATTCTCAACGCTAAATGTCGGGGGTACAGACTAGTTTTGCATCCTACTTTTGACACACGCTGCGAGCCCCTGGCTTGTTTTGTGTTCGTCAGATGACAGTTACCAGGTGTCGGTTAGTTTTTACCACGTCCCAAAAATAGCTGGAGCGTTTCTGCCTTGTTTTGGAAGCAGGTCCTCGTTAATGCTGTGTATGATAACAAAGTACCTAGTAACAATAATAACGAAAAACAATGTCAAAACGAGGGCGGCTTGTTTAGTGACGATGCTCAAAAGAAGCATCGTCTTGTTCCTACTTAACGAATGAAGCTCAAACTAGGTCAAAACTAACGTATTGCTCAACCCATAGTCAGATGACCAGCAGATCCTACGCCGCCCAATCCAGTCATCGAATTTGCCAGCGAATTCGTTTGAAGACCATCATATTATTAAATATCGGTGGTCTTCAAACGAAATCCCTTACCAGTTTGATGACGAATTCATCCGGCCCATTCCAAAAACGCTCAAGATAAAATGAAAGTGTATTTCTGAAATAATATGCTTTCTTGCAATGCACCTTTCGTATATCAAGCGAATCTTTCACTTCCAGCGCCCGTTTACAGTTATCAATCGAATCAGAAGCATGCACATACCTATCGATAGATCTGAACCTAAGAACACAGACGACATTTTGTAGAGTACCTGTCTGAGCCTATGCAGTGGAGCCCGTGAGCCGCCCAACCGCAGCTGCCTCATGAACTTGATGATAGGTCTGAACCTCAGATTGGCCAGAGCTTGGCCGTCAATAACCAGCTTATTTATATCCACAGTTGTAGTGACTTAGGGTTTGGAATTTGCCAAACCTAAGTTTTGATTACCAAGAGAAGTTTTGTACTTCTTGCACTTGCCCTTTCTTCATAACTTTGGCGGAAATCGTCGTAGTGAAACTTCAGTGTTCCGTTAGCTGTCGGTTCTTGAGAGAGTTGGCCAGGCCGGACACCGGGGGCGGCTCCACAACTTTCGAAAAATTAAACCTAAGTCCTATTGCACTGCATGGAGAGCAATTCATTTAAAATCGCTCTTGTTCCCCCCCCCCTCGACAACTTTGCAAACGTCTCTGCGCGATTTGGTTGAGAATAATGGCTTATGGCAAGTTATTGAATCAGAACGTCGATCACTGCAGGTCATATATCGGCAAGCAATTCTTCATAACTAGACACTGCACAAATGGAAACGATACAGGTTTGCCCAGTGATAAACACTCGCACTGCACAGACTCGCGCACCCCCGACCGAACGCGGCACGGCCAAGGCCATATAACCGGCACGGCACAGCGCAACAGCTGGCGCCGGGAAGCCGGGAACGCATTAAGTGAAGGATTCACAGGTGCGCAACTTTATTGCGAACAATAAAAACCTACCGCAAACGATTAAAAAAAAAAGTTTTTGGGCAATCGGAAATACAAATGTATTGACTTATAGAAATAAAATTGTCATTCACCTTCCAAATAACCCAACAATTTATTTGCCGTAAAAAGTGTCTGGAAATGGAAAGTTGCTAACATGATTCAGCAAGTAGGGAAACGCAGCCGCTACCTGGCGAATAATCTCAGGCTGGTTTAGTGACGAGTGCATTGCTACGGCTTGTTCCTCAACCTTCACAGATTACTATGACAAAACTACCCCTAGTATTTTGATCATCCTGAGGCTGGCTTTCACCTAATAATTTGATGAGGGTCTTCCTCGTTTCGGATTGAGGCGAAAACAAACGTCAAACAACCTTGATAGTTAATTCAGCACTTCAAAACAAAGGTACACCTAGGGTATCATTACAATACCGGGTCATAACGATCTGGATAGTTCTCAGCCTGTAAGCTAACTAAGCGGTAACTAGTCAAGTGGTAGGTACCGGAAGCATTGACAACCTGGTGACTGTTTCGAGACCCTTGTTTTGACACATAGCTCGTCAATATTTTTTACAGTGTATCTATGAGTCATGTTGTTTTGACATTGGCTGACACGAGGCGAGGTCTCTGGAACCGTGATGTCATGACTACTCGACATGACTCACGACTCCGGGATGTGATCCAGTAGTCATGTCTCTAGTCTTGCAGAGCCGTCATCTATCTCGTTCAGACGCGTCCGTATTTCTCCGTTCGTTAGCCGCCGCCTGCCGTCCGATCTTGTAGCACACCTCGTCAATAACATCCACGGTATCACGGCTGGCTCTCCGAGACAATGCCAGGCATGTCGTTCGTTTGCAGGTAGACAGTGGCCCAGCACATCCGTGGCGCACCTCTGCTACTGCGCCGTGACCGGTCGCCACTGGCACTGCGCCATGATTGGTCTCTACTGCGCCATGATTGGTCTCTACTGCGCCGTGATCGGTCGCCACTACGCCATGATTGGTCTCTACTGCGCTCTGATCGGCGCCTAAACGCCGCCTGATCGGGCCGAGATGTTCCCTCAGCAGCCCGCGTGGCAGACCGAGGTGAACAAGCAGTGTCCTCCATCAGTTACTTCAGATAAGTGTTTGAGACCAGTTGTCAACCTTTTTTGCTATCGACGAAAGCCTGAGATTTTAAGCCACAATCATAACGCGAGTAAACAGCGTGTAGCAGCCCAGTTGGCACTTCGTGGGCGCTGCTGAGCACTATCTCATACATCAGCTGCTTGTCTTCCGTCTGAGGTCGACTTTTGAAGGAGCGACCACGTGGATGTTGAGAGAGCTACCTCATTCGCCAGCCAGCTGGAAATAGGCGCTCATAACACGCCAGTGGAAACAAATGAGGCCTGGTGCGCCGTGGCGCCCGGGCGGAAGGCGGGCAGGCCCACTGTGTGCCCCCCCCCCAGTTCACGGAGGAGCGGGGGGGGGGGCGGAAGACGATAAAGTGGGTTGAAGCGGAGCGGCCACACCGGAAGGAGGCGGCGTCAAACGGCCAACTCTTCCGCTGCAGCGGAAATGGCAGCCAGGGGTGTCGTTTTCCGAAAACGATTGGTAGTGCCCAAAGGCGGCGGCTGGCCATATATGACGGGGCTTACAAGGTAGGGTACCCCCAAATCTGCCTTTCTCATCGGATTTCGGCCACTTATTTTTCGCCCTGGTCATTGACAAGACTAACCGAAATATAAAAAAACACAAAAAACTTTGGAAATCTGGGTCCACACCGGACGCCATGCACAAAACGTGCAGTTATATAGGCAATAGTGTCGGAGGAATGCACGCCATTCTGAAAGAGGCCCACATCGACTTAAAAGGACGGCTGTGCTGAAAGGGGACAGGAACAGCTTTGAGGGCCCAAGCCGACTAAAAAAGACGGCTGCGGGGCCAGGAACGGTTTTGAAGACCCACGCCAATTGAAGGGTTCGACAACTAACGAGGATTGGAAACACAACGATAGTTAGAAAGACCTTCTTGCCAAAATAAAAGGATGACAGTACGAGGGGCGTTCAGAAAGCTACGGGCCCGACCATGAAGGAGCAGAGAGATACAGCATCGACTCATTAGACCAAAAAGTTCATTTATTCAAATAAACACCGTTAAGACAAACACATTTCGCGCAGCGCTTCGCGAGAGCCCTCAAGGCCTCCATAACCAAGTGGGTTTTGGACCCATCCTGCACGTCCAAGACGACTGATTTCGTCTCCCTGCTGTTAGCGAGGTTGCCGCTGCTAATTTTCTTATGTTGGGGAAGAGGTGGCAACCACTAACCAGAGTGCGCAAGGTTCGAAGAGAAAAAAAGTGGATGCGACAACAACTCGAAGCTCATCGCTTCACTGTTCGTCATCCCGCCCATGTAGGGTAGACCGGGGCAAGTCGCCCCGCCGAGGTAAAACGCCTCACCGATGTTTCTCGGAACTGGCAAGGTTCTGGAGAAACATCATCTCTTCTATAAAACGTGCACTATATGATCATTATATGAGCAGACTGGAAATAAATTGTGATGACTCTTTAGGAAGATATAGCCAAAAATGTGTTTTTGGAGTGATTTTTATGTTTTGTTGTCAGATTATGCACCATAGCGTTCTTTTATGGTTCACATCAGGTTACCGACTTTTATGTATTTTGAACAACTATTGTCTAGCGCTTATAATGCCGGGTTGGTTCGTGTTAAATTATGCCTTGCTGGAGTGCAAGGCGTTGTTCTCTGACCGAACTACGTGATGGGGTAAAACGCCCCAGTAGGTCGCGGGGCAAAAAGCCCCATGGGGCGTTTTACCTCATGTGTTGTTCGGACTACCCACTTCCTAATGTTCGGTAGCTGGCTAACAGTAAGTTTCTATGCATTTATATGTACTTTTCTCAGCAACTGGATGGCAAAGGAAGTATTTTGTTAACATTTCCATTGCAATAATTTATTATTTGGCCTTATGAGGCAGGTGAAAAACCTGCTCATACAATAGTGTTTTAGCTGAACACCTGATAGGGTGGAAGGAGCTAACTTCAGTGCCGTGCTTCCCAAGGTCTAACAGACCTCTCATATAAGATTTAAGTCAACTAGCATGTTTAATCTTTATCTAGAGTATGGGGCTTCTTGCCCCAGGCCGTGGGGCGTTTTGCCCTGGGGTTGGGGCAAAATGCCCCATTTGCAGTTGCTTCACAAATCACTTCCTAGCTAGGAGTCCGATCATAAGTGAATGAGTTTTAGGGGTGGAATTTAAAGTAAAATGTCCAAAGAACACATTGAGCACAAATTTAGCCTTCCAGGTGATGTGGGACAAAAGTTGTGTAGCAAAATAAATTATCTGGGGCGTCTTGCCCCAGGCTACCCTATGTACGCAGGTGCGTGGTCGCGGATCAGGTGCACACTTTACGTCAGCTTCCCTATAGCCTCTCCTCGATGTTTATCGAATGGACGCACATCATCAATTGTGTGCCCCTGTTTTGGAAAGTTGACGAGCGGAGGGGGGTCGCATCGACCCCTCCCCCTGCCAGGCCGTGTTATGAAAAATGCCCAGGGCGAGGGTTAACGCTTGGTGCCTTTTCTGCACTAACTACTATGAAACGAATCACTGCTCTCTTCTGGGCGTCGCCCATCCTATCCGAAATGGTGAACTACGCTACGAATAGAAGCCCGAATCAATCACAGAAGAGACTTAATTAATGGCCACTTACTTAATTTGCGTAAGTGGACATCCCAATAACACACACCGCCTTGCAGGCCAAAATTCCAACTCCTTCATTGTTCGGCCCGAAACTTTTTGAACGCCCCTCGTAGTTACGAGCTTCAGTTTTCGGGGTCTGATGCGGTAATGACCTGGCGTTGAACCCTGGGGAATCAGGCTGCATCACCCACTCAAATCAATATACCTATGGCCTATTCTGGAGCACCGCGGCACCTTCCGAAGTCGGTGTAGGGCCTCCAGCGGCTGGTGTGGAGACGGATCGGGGTCTATTAGGGGCGGTCGCGTGGTATGCGGGACTCAGAGGCAGTTATGGACCTCTATAACCAATTGCGTTTTCGAGCCTCTTAAAATCCATTAAGGACCGGAGTCCTAGACACGTGAAACCTCATTGTCAGCTACATGCACCTACTGTGGCTAGAACCTTATTTATGTACTTGCATATGTGCTTATTTAATATTTGCTTATCTGTTAAGGTATTTTGATTTTTTATCAACTGATAAGTGACAAAAGATTGGTAGGGCTCAGCGAACAATGGTAGGGCCCAAATAAACATTGGTAAGGCTCGGGCCCTACCAGGCCTATACAAAACGACGCCCCTGACTATTGTGAAACTTGGTAGGTAGGTAGGTAGGTAGGTAGGTAGGTACCACATAACTTGAAATTACTTGACGTAATGACATGATGTGGAAAGTGAAAATGATACCTAGGTATTGATGGAAATTTATGGACTTAGGTACGCTACAAGAAGATTGAATTGGTCAACCAATTCAAATTCAATCTACTTGTGGAGTAAGTCTATAGATTTTCATCAATAGTTACCACTTACCATTGAAGTTACTTGCTATCATGTTGATTTTATACATAAGAACCTCATTCATTTTATTTGTATGACATGTTTGAATGCAATTTTCCCAATAAGTGAAGAAAAATGTTGGTAGTGCTCAACAACACACTGGTAGTGCTCAGCTGAACATTGGTAGTGCTCGGGCACTCCCAGGCCTATACAAAACGACGCCCCTGATGGCAGCCATGGTAGCGGTGTAAGATGAATCAGTGAGGCGACGCATTTTGCAATAGGTACACGCACGCGATGCACACACCAAAGCACGCCAATGCGTATTTCAAATGTTTTAAGATCAAATTAAACATTCACTATCGCTCTATTCATATTATCTGAAAGACATCTTCGAATGTGGCCCATACATAAACAACTTTCATTCCGAGTCAGTGCTAAGTTTCCATCAACTCCCGGCACCGAGGCGTCAAATTTGCCAGCACGGGTCGTTTCACGTTCAAAGCTAAGTGAGACCGTCAATGTGCCAGCGACCAAATCAAAGTCGGTTCTCCGAACGCTATTCATGACGTCATTCACTCTGGCAGGTCAATGGTCCGCGCGGCCATATTTCTGGACCATAGCGGCAGACCGGGCAGCTAGCACATTGGACTAAATTCGACCTGAAATCACTACATCAAAGCGCTGTAATCAAATTATGTCCAGCCTACGATAATTGACTGCAAAGGAGGGAAATGTTCCGAGAATATATACCATGAACTCGAGGACAACGAGATACATGATGGATGTTTCTGGGTAGCCCTTTGGTGTTAATTTTCGCCGTGGATGGCTAAAGCAGGCAGCCCGGCCGGTGCCGGCCATTGTGAGTTTATGAACAGGCCCACGCCAGCGTGGTGATTTACGGAGTGGTCCGCCAACGGTGGCCGCCCTTCGTCATCGAAACAGACAAAAGGCCCAGAAATAAGACGGCCGTATCTCATGATATTCAGTATTTGGCCTATGCTAGATCAGCTCCGCATCATTATTGCTCGCCAAACCATTCCCAAAATTGGTTAAAACCAAATGTTTATGCAATGCTCCGCTACCTGCCTCCATCCGTTCGTGACCTTCGCGCAATATGCTATCGCTGGACTAATCACTTGCTGGTTACTTGCTGCACTTTTAAGTGCTGCAATTTATGTCATTATATTCACATAAACCAATGAACTTTAAGATGTAGTTATATGAAAAGTGACATTTTTTCACATATGGGAAACAGCTCTGCAAACCAGTCTCCTGATTTCAGATGACCCAATCAATGTCAATTCCGTACGGAAATTATTTTAACCCTCGCATGTGTGCGGCGTTTGCCAGCTTCTAATGTGTAGGGGGGGGGTCGGTTGGACCCCCCCCTTGCCGTTTGGCCCCTGATCGAGCTAGAGCTTCGCGGAAAAAACGAGCGTGTTGCCCGTGACAAGAGGAAGCCGATGATACCCAATTTTAAGGTCCTAGGTCATTGGTTGACCTTCCAGGTCAGGTCAATGACCCAAAGTCGGGAAAATCAGGACTTATTAGAAAGTCGTAAAGTGTGGCTGCTAAGGGGTTTTTCAGGGTGCTGATCACGAATATCGTGTTAGTTTTGATCACAGATGATGTCTTGAAGCATTTAGACCAGGTCGGGTCAGGTCAGGTCAGGTCAACCAGTAGGCGTCGTGTCGGGTATTCGTAGTACGTGTCAACCGCCTCTGACAGCTTCGTAACATGTTACGAAGTCACCAAAACTACTTCGTAAATGTTCAAATGGTTGCTAAATTCGAATTCAGCTCCAAAAACTTGTCCAGAAACATGTAAAACTCGAAAAAGTGAACCGAGGTCACCCGAGGTCACCAAAGGTCAATGACCTGACCTGACCTTCAGGTGACCTTGACACACACGGGAGTAACATCAAATCACATGTTTGAACGTTTGAAACCACGAAAAGCTTGCAAACACGCGGGTAGTGCGAGCCGGCATACGCGAAATCGCGATTCCGGCCAAACATGGTCTCGGAAAAGAGGTCACAGGTCAAAGGTCATTAGGGTCAGGGTCATGAAATTTTCAGGGTAGGTGTAAAATTGATCAATGCGAGGGTACTGAAAGTTTTGTCGCGATCGGCCGCTTTTTACGCGAGTTATTCGCGAAAAACCATGGGGGGGGGGGGTCCATCCGACCCCCCCTACACATGCGAGGGTTATGCGAGCACATAAAACAATAATTTCAACCTTGTCTTTTTATGCCGTTTACTGTGACGAATGCATCACTTTGAGATTGTCCAAAATTGTCCCTCAATGCTTCCGGATCGGAAAACATTGAATGAATGAATGAATGTACTTTGGACATTGAACCAATCGTTTCATTGCATGGTGGAGGTGAGGACACTGTTGAATACCCTCTGGACTGAACCTTGTCCTGCCCATCCATCACACCCCAAAGTACATATGTGCTGTTTTGACCGGGACAACAAACATGCCCGCTTTGGGTCGGCGGTCCGGCCACCGGCCACACCCAGACGGTTCCAATGGGTTTCCGTTCTGACCAAGCTAAACCTGAGAGTATACGGAGCACACCGTCCTAACTGCAAGCTGGCTGAGCACTTTTCCAGTGCAAACTAGCTGAGCTTAAATGGACCTGAATTGCACTAGGCTCTGCAATATCTGCAATTTGATATATGAAGATTCAATCTTTTTCTACGCCGCCATACATGAGGAAAATGATTGGTATTTGTTCCATATAAAGAAAGAGCGAAATATGTAGGTTCTTTGCCGTTACGGTGCGACCCCGGCGTCGATAACAAGATAAGCAAATAAATAACACAAAATATAGCTTCAGCATCGGTTTCTTCAAATTATAAAAAAAAAATACTAGCCGAAGAACAATACACGTTCTCGGCGAATGCGATTATAGTATGTTTTTTCCATTGGCGTTTAAGCTTTTAATTTGAAGATGAAGGCTTATTCCGTAATCTTGTTTGATTTCACTTCGGCAAGACTGCATCATAATGCTGCTTATCAATTCGTTTCATATTTTCCCCAGCCAGCTGCATGAAAGTATGAACGGCTGCCGGAAGGCAGAACGGACCTTGACAGACCAAGGACGACCTCGTCGTGCCCAAATTTGGAACCTTGTCTTTTTTAGAACGTTGTAATGTCATCAGATAAAGGAACTCTAAAAAGTGATAGATCTTATGTGAAATAATTCGTTTCTCTACAGCGATGGCCATGACTCAAACATATCACAACCCGGACAAGACCAAACGGACATCCACATTTCACTCTCAGCAGCTACCCAGCCAGTGCAGTGCAGCATGCGATGCGGTGCCGGCGACACTCCGGCTAACCCTCACCTGATGCGCTGTTCGTTCCCTGCTGGCCGTCGACCCTCCTCCGGAGAACCCTCCACCGGTCAAAGAGCGGAACCATCCGGACGCCGCCCCCAGACACAGCACCGTGGTGGCCAGCAGCAGCAGCACGCACACACCCAGACCGAGCTTTGTCGAGGTGGACAGCACGATGGCCATTGCTAGAGTCGGTGCTCCGAGGCGTGGAGGTCAGGTGCGCAAGACACTCGTGTCACACCGGCTTTGGAGGATCAGTTTATGTAGAGAAAGTCACACCGGAGGACCAGTCGCACCCGCAGATCAGTCTCAGCGGTTCTTCATCCGCACCCGCAGCCGGGATCAGTCACTACGGCGATTCAGTCGCACCAACGATCGAGATCCCTCGCACCGACAGCCGAGATCACTCAGTCAACCGACGGGAGCGACCAGTGAAGCCATTGCGAGCCGAGCATTCCAACTGACTGACTTCTCCGGTGTTACAGTTGAGCAGTCCGCGGTACCAGTGCAATGCCAGACACATGTCCAACTGTTATGTTCTCTGGCTCTGGCGTCATTCATTAGCGAGTGCCGGCGACAGTTTTCACACACAACAGAGACCAACCGCAGTTTATAACATCGCTGGGGAGTGGTGGTCCAGCTGAACTTCTCTCAATGATTTATATCGAATCTTGTAGCTATCTTCGACGGAAATCCAAATTGGATTCCCTTGAGCCAATGGCACTTCTGCAAGACCGCGACAATTTCAGTTTGACAGGGTCATCGAAATGTCCGCTGATCATGTCCCCTGATCACAATAACTCGTGAGGAAAAGCTGACCACTACAATGAGCTCCAGGCTGGACATTTACAAAGACCGATTCAAGATCAAAATTGATCTCTGATTACTTTCATTAGCTGTCTAGATGCTCTCCTCTCCTCACTTGCTGCAGAGGTCGAAACCTGGAAACGATTGCAGCGCATAATTGGTTGTCGAAGTCTTGTCTCAAGCTGAGGGGTCTTTGACGGTCTGAGCATATGCGACAGTCCCAATGACCGAGCACGATCAGAGATCAGGCTACTGAATAGACAGTGGAGAAAGGAATTGAATACCTACTATTCAATATTCATTAAACGTTCTTGGCAAACATGAAATGTGTTGAGACACCAACATAAATAACAAGGAAGCATAAACTGATGGATGGACAATAGTAATTTAAGGCGCATAAAAATCGATACAAAATGAGATCATTGGACATATTGGTCGTATGCCTTGTATGTTATACCTGCTAACTAAGGGAACACATTACGATTATCCCATGTGTTATGTAATTAAAGCCAGCTGGAAAACGATGATCAATTACTGCTTTAATTAAAAATGTTTATTGACCCACAGGACAACATGACACGAGGAGGAGTGATATGAACGGAGAAGGGACGAACAGGAGCGGAGAAGGAGGAATCCGTTCTCATTCTTGGGTGAAACTTACAAACAACCCCTGTTGTGGCGCCTCGATGCCGACTTACGGTTGGATCAAAGTTTGACGGCGGCGCTGATTTCTTCAGTGGCGATAAGAACACGAGTGTCACAAAATTGCTGCTCCGGAAATAAGCGATGTCGACTCTCCAACGCTCCTGATATATCTATAATCTCTTGAGGTATCACTGGACGGATGACGCTGAGCCGAGATGCAATGGAAGACCTGTCACCGCGAACCACTCACTCGGAACACTCGTAGTCAGCTTGATTAGCACAGTCTAATGACCACACTCGCGAAGGCCGGTGTCCGTCTGGGCCCACTGGAAGACAAACAGCGCCCGTTCGACGTCCGAGACACGGTGTCCGAGCCTCCTCACAGTTCACACAGGCGCCAAGGACGTGGGATTCCACATCAGGCGAGTCCAGCGGACATGCACCTCTCGCGGCGGACCTGGTAGCTGGAGCGGCCGGCGGCGGACGGTGTGTCGGTGTCGACAGCGCGCGCTCGGCGGCCGCGTCGCGTCGCGTCGATGCCGATGGACGGTCGCGCACCGCGCCGGTCGGAGCAGGTCGGAGGCGGCCGTCGGACCGCTCTGCGCCGGCCGTCTGACCGGCCGCGGCGTCCTCGCCCCGAGCCGTGGCACGGATCAATTACACGGATCATAGGAGCCCCGTGTGCCGGCGGCGCTCGAGGCTGTTTTTGTACCGACAGTAGGTCATCCCGGAGCCGTTCACGGGGTCACATGACCCGCGCCGCGGGCGGTGCAGCGGCGGCAGCGACCGACGGACGGCTCGGCCGACACTAATTGGACTAGTAGGCGCACCGAATGACATGGGGAGGGGAGAGCTGCAGCGAGCCGCGCGAGTATCGACAGCAGCGCTGCCCGGAGACCCAGCGCTTTATTCCCGACTTATGTAAGCACCGGGGTCAGCCATTCACCTTCCATTTTCTTGTTAAATTGAATCGATTAGTTTTGAACTGACGTTGACATATTCTAATATACGAAAATGTCGTTGAAGGTTTCTGCGTATGAGCAACGACATTTCGGCTTACACCTAGGAATCTTTGGAGACCAAAAACTATAAATTTAGAGAACGGTAGTTGTGGTAGCTGTATTGCGGTAAAGTAGGTATATTTTGGATGGATTGGCAAGGGAATCCATACGTTGTTACAAAACACACCAGTTCAGTACTGATAAGCGGAACCTTTTAATCGGGCAATTTATCACCCAGACATTACGAGGCCGTCGCTGCGGTACCGAGCCTGTGGAATGTTTGCAGAAGCGATGGACGGTAGGTACGGAGTGTAGGCTCAAGTGACCTAAGGGACACGAGCTCCCGGATCTTCCACCAACTCAACCCAAAAGCAAATACGAGTTGGAATGTTTGCATTTGCTGCTGCGGGCAATGTGTTCGGTGCCACACAGGTACCGATATACCTTAATGGTGAAGACTTTCAATAACTTTGAGGACCCAGCAGTGAGTCGTAAAAGCAAGATCAATATTTCATAAGAGCACGGAATGCCATGAGCACTTTGTGCACTGTGCAGGTCAAAAACAACAATAAATTGCGAGCAACTTTCCCACAAGCCGAAGCGGATCTGGAGGACCTAGCCGTGGTGTAACATAAGAAGGGTTTATTCCTTTTATTCTGGCGATGGAAGTAACGCTAAAAATAGAAATTATTAAACTAAAAATACTCAGCTGCCTCCCTCGATTTTGAGACCACCGCTGTACTGAAGCTTCTTACAGTACAGCGCAAAATGTTGCGCTGTACTGCAACATTAGTAACATTTATAGTTGGCATTACTTACTAAGTAATGCCAACTATAAAGAAACGAGAGTTTAGAAAAAGTATAAAAAGATTAGGACAGCCACGCATCTTTCTTAAGCACTCAGCGTCAGCCATACCTTCAATCACTTTGATAAGACCTGTGACACAAGTGAACAGTGAACACCAGAGTCATTGAGGCCGGCCAACGAAACCGAGGCGACATAAAGAAAACCTCCCAAACGCTGGGTGCTAACCAATAACCACGATGGCCAGTGCCATCAGTTCCTGAGCGGACTGTCGCCCCCTGCCGGAGTGAAGTTCCGTTACCAAACATACCAGGCAGCCACGCTGTTTACTCAGCAGAGCAAGCGGATCACTCGAGAAAACGTCCTCCCTTGACCCTAGAGTCGATTCCGCAGTTATCGCACCCCTGCAGTGGTCCATGTTAAACTCGAAAACGTCAGTGCTCAAAACGACAGCACGTCAGATGATTAGAACGGGGAGCATTCATTCTGGCCAGGGTTCATAATGTCCAGGGTACGCTATGCCCAGTGTCAAAATGGCCAGTGCCTTGAATGGGCCAGAGTTCATAATGTCCAGGGATTGCATGGTCCAAATGTGGCCAACTGGCTGCAGATAGGGTATATTCAAAGAGGCCAGGGTTCATAATGTCCAGGGCACGATGTGTCCAGTGTTCAAAATGGCCAGGGTTCATAATGTCCAGGGCACGATGTGTCCAGTATTCGAAATGGCCAGGGTTCATAATGTCCAGGGCACGATGTGTCCAGTGTTCAAAATGGCCAGTGCCTTGAATGGGCCAGAGTTCATAATGTCCAGGGATTACATCCCTGGACAGGCCGAAGGCCTGAAGCCTGATGCATAACCACTTAACCTAAAAATATTTGATTTACTATTGCTTGCAATCTATTCATGCGAGAAACTATTTCCTTATCCCTGGTAGGCAAACATCATTACCTTAGGTTAGGTTAGGTTAGGTTAGGTTAGGTTAGGTTAGGTTAGGTTTGGTTGGGTTGGGTTGGGTTGACTATGTAATCCCTGGACACTATGAACTCTGGCCCATTCAAGGCACTGGCCATTTTGAGCACTGGACACATCGTGCCCTGGACATTATGAACCCTGGCCATTTCGAACACTGGACACATCGTGCCCTGGACATTATGAACCCCAGCCATTTTGAACACTGGACACATCGTGCCCTGGACATTATGAACCCTGGCCTCTTTGAATTTACCCTATCTGCAGCCAGTTGGCCACTTTTGGACCATGTAATCCCTGGACAATGTGAACACTGGCCAATTCAAGGCACTGGCCAATTCGAGCACTGGACACATTGTGCCCTGGACATTATGAACCCTGGCCTAAATAATACGCACCCATTAGAACTGAGATTCAAGTGAAGTTTCGAAGGTCAAGTAAGGTGTTCCCAGTTCACCATGCTGTACTGCCATCTGCTGTATGCGGTCGATTGATCCAGCCGGAAGCAGTAAAGCTGAACCCTTTTTGTGTGGGCACATTTGAATTACATTTCGAAATAGGCCTGGGGTTATAGGATTAATTATATTCTGAGTTCATCGGGTGCTTCTAATATGTAGGAGTTCACCACGTTCAGAGAAGGCCCGTGGTTTGATGTTGTCACCACAATGCTGAAGCAGTGAATCATTGATATAAATACCGGACGACTGACTGAGCTGCTGCAGAGGCCACGACAGGGGCACATTATGTGGAGGACCGGCGCGTTATCCGCAAACAAGTCCCGAGAGTGACTAACTGACTAGGCCTTACGCCCGCAGCTTATCATCCGCAGCCTGCGCCGGCGACGAGTCATTTCCTGGGCCAGCTTTAGAGCGCGCCCGCTTCCGCCTTAATTCCGCAGTCCGCAGTTCATTAGGATAGGACATTCATAAAGTCCTCCAGAAGTTACCGAGGAAATTGGATTTCTTTGACCTTCGGATGCTTTCCCCGGTCTGGGTCACAAGTTGTCGGCGATCACTGCTGCTAATTAGGTGGGAAGCGTTTCAGAACTTCGGTTTGACTTTGATAGACGATCGAAAAGAGTAAATGTCGCTGAGATGTGATCTATTTTAAGTCGCATGCCATGCTTGAATTACACTAAAATAGATGCTTCCAAAATGATTGAGAACTTCATGATGACACTGAAAGAAACATTCTCTTAGCGACATCACAATTCACAAGGCATCCCAATTTCAGCTAAAAATAGATTCCTCTAAAATCCCACCTTCATTTCAGAGGAAATGTGCATTGTGCAATGATAATAATTGAATACATCTGTGAGCTGCTAATTGCACAATGGCTCGCTCCGGCCGCGGGGCCGTGGCCGCGCTGTCTCGGTACTCGGCCGGCATTAGCACTGCAATCCCTGCCCCAATCCCACCCCCGATAACGGTGTCAGGGGCGGCCCAGTGACCGATCGTGCGCCGAGGGCCGGCGCCGCTCCCGCGGCTATGATTGCCGAGCATCGCCTCCCCACCACTGAGAGGAAACAGCGAGTGCCTTTGGAAATGGCCAAAAGGTCAGTCTAGTAATTTTCAAGAAAAAAGATGCATATGTTTAAAGAGAGCAATGGGTTATATATGTCGTCCTCCATTGCACCGAAGTAGCTCGGCGCGTGCATGTGTGCGTGTGCGCGGTGCGCGGATCCCGGGGTCGCCTTTCGCGCCGGATACGGCATTGCCAGAGGGCCGATGTGGTATTACCCGGTCGCAGGTGCCGCTAATGGGTATCGTTTGGACGCCGTCAATACGGGATTGCGGCGATACCGATCGGCCTACAAGGATGGAATGGCGCGGCTGGTGACCGACAAGTCAGGTCGGCCCGGTCGGCGCGTCCCAGCCGAGTCAGGGGGCAATAGCCGTTTTCACGAGGGGCAATCTAGCGAACGCACTAAGTTGACCAAATCTGCACCAAATATCTTTCATAACAAGTATATCATGAATTTATTTCAGTGGTTTAATCGTAAATAATGTCTGATAATTTGAAAAATAAGGCATATAAGCATCTGTGCAACCCAAACTGATAACTTTTAAAAAACGCAATGAACCTAACTTGAACAAATTTGCACCTAATCTACACTAAATATGTACCAGGCATGGCCATCGTGAAAATGGCTAATATGTGGCAAACAGACCGGCTAGCGCGAAAGCGGGAATAGATGTTTTCATATGTGAACCTTTGAAATTCTAGTTTTCCAACAAGTCATAACAAAAAGAGAAATAACCGAAGGTTTGTTGTCAATAGTTGAAACACTATTCTTCAGAATTGTGTTTTTCTATTGAAAAACAAATCTGAGTTCCCTGACAATTTGGCAAAAGCTGCCTGAGATCAGTACAACTTGATGCTCGAGAAAACAGTTGTTCCAAAAATTCTGATTTTTTTCAGGATTTCTAGTGTATAAAACAGCTCCCTCAGTAAGTTATGCAGGTTAAACATTTCTTCCATAACCCGGCGGCCGCTGGGCCTCCGCGCCACCCACCGGCCGCTGGGGGGGGGGGGGCATATAGTTGCCCCCCTTTACTTCTGCGACGATATCGTCGTAACGCGAAGAGATAGAGAAGCGAAACTTTGCACACATCTTCCTGAATACCTAGCCGAGGTTGCGTCCAAATTTGGTGTCAATCCCATTTGAAATGACCTCACAGTGACGTCATAAGTAAAATTATAGATTTGCGACTCTCATATTCCTCACGATACATCAGATATATGGGACCGAATATAAAGGGTCGATTATTGGTCAGAAACTAGATGGAAGTTTAGTTAGATGTTTAATTAAGGATGACAGCAGGTGCTGTCTAGTTCATTTACAGTTGAGTTTCATGCTCAGCGTCATCAGAAACGGTCCATATCGGAAAACGACAAAACTTTATGACGTCACTGTGACGTCATCTTAGGTGCTACAACCACCAAACTTTCCTCAAACATTGCCTAAGTATTTATTTGAAGCTATGCCAAGTTTCACGTTCGTAGCTCATCAGGTTTCGGAGATATTTCACAAAACGTAAAGGGGGGTAACTTTATGCCCCCCCCCCAGCGGCTCGTGGGATAAGCAGTGTCGCAATCGTCACAGCCATGACCGGCGGCGGGGGTGGGTCGGGCAGTGCAGTCGACTGCGTCACGGATCCCACACAAACAATCGGTCATTGTGTCCGTCTGTGTCCCGCCGCCGTTCACAGGAAGGGCGGCACCAGAGGCGGTGGGCGGGTCACAGGACGAAGGCCGCCACAGGACAAATGCCGACGGTCGGCTGGGCAGGCAGTCCAACTCCAGACCTTCTCTGAATGTCTGTGACGGATGAACAGGCATTTCTGTATATCTGCGGAGCGTGATTGGACGCTCCCTGTGTATCTGGTGCGGGTGACCAGATCAGTTCCAATCACTACGTCATGTCGCAGCCGTTCATAGAACGGATATGACAGCGCTCGGCGCGGCTGCTGGTAGCCCTTTGAACGTTGATGTCACTTCCAAAGTTCCAGTGACTATTGCAAAGCGTCACTCGGGCTGGACGTTTGAATGAAAGAGCTTTGAAATAAACAAGTGCGGCCTGCCTTCTACTTCCATGGTGCACCGAAAACCCAACAGGGATTCGACAATATCTTTTGTTGTAGGTAGTTAGATCATTACGAAACAAAAGCGACACATGTTTTATCGACAGCTCATCAGTTTGAAGCGAATTCCCGAATTTCGGTAAAGCGTGACCTCAAAAAAGCGCAAGTGCTAGCAGCAGACGCAGTCGTGGATAATGTATTTCCTCGCATAGAGATAACCTGCGTTCGCACATTTTTGAAACGTTTATGAAAGTGCACTGTCACGACGTCCATTAAAGTTAACTAAGCGTGAGGCGGGCATACACAATGCATCACCAGAGGAAGGTGTACCGTGTTATGGATCGTTACAATATCCGTAGAAAAGCAGATATACTTTTGTGTACCTACCACTGTAAGTGTACAAGGCTGTCGTTTTATATTACACATCGTTAACCATTCAGTACTCGGCTAAGGTGACACACTGCTGAAATATGATACACATCAGCAGCCATGAAGACACGCCGTATGCTTTTGTCACGAGTCTTCTAATCGTCAGGCCGTCATTGACGACTGGTTAATGTCAAATGGCATCGTTAGTGCCTGCTCTACTGTCCGTGTCCTGGCGCTCGGGTACATTTTATTTATCAAGTCGTGCTGCACAGTGCATATGAGGCCTTCTGCATGGGAGGGCTGAGGCTTATCAGAAGTTCTCCAGAATCGGTGAAGTTATTGGAGAGTGTCCCTTTATTATTATTATTACTATTATTATGTCAAACATCCACCAACCACAGAACAGTGGGCACTACGGTGGCATAGCACAAACAGACGCACACATGCATACAATTTCACACTATTTCACACATTTTCACAATTTCACAATTTCACAATTTCACAATTTCACACATTTCACTTTAAGGTCAATCGGTAGTCTCGGTAGCAGATAGTTACTCTTGGGGTTGTCAAGGGGTCGACCAGCAAATGAATTGTACCTAAAAAGTACCATAAATCGGAGAGCGGAAATGATAGCTCTTTGATGGCCGGCAATTTGTGCATGGTTACGGAGCGAGCGAAGCGAGCGGAGTCTTTCCTTAGATTAACGGAAATTTCTGAGTATGAGCGGCCGGCCGGCCGGCCGGCCGTGCGGACGCTTTTGCGAGGCTTATATCTCAGCAACCACTTGACCGATTTACACGCGGTAATTTTTGTAGGGTAGCTTCATTCCTTCTACCAAGTATTGTACTATTCCCGATGCATGTGGGTGACCCCTTATGCACGTGCCACGTGCAAAACGAAGAGGTGCCAGTTTTGTAATTGTTGCAATATCTCGGTAACTACTTGGCCGATTGCGCTCAAAGTTGGCATGTAGGTAGGCACCCACTAGGCACTGCATATCCATGTGCCAGAGTTGGGGTGCTGCTGCACGTGCGCACGTGCAGGGGTCGTTTCCAGATCTCGAGAACGGCTGGACCGATGGCGCTCAAATTTGATACACGGTTAGGGACCAGTTAGTAGGGTGCCGTGCACAAGTCAGTTGGGACCCATTTTGCACGTGCGCACGTGCAGGGTGCCGCTCCCAGATCTCGAGAACGGCTGGGCCGATTGTGCTTAAATTTGGCACATCGCTAGAAACCGGTCAGTAGGGTGCCGTGCACAAGTCAGTTGGAGGTACCCCCCCCCCCGAAATTTTGCACGTGCAAGACTCACCCCCTCGCTCGCTCCGTTAGTCGCCCCAAAAGGCGCTATACTGGTAGTGTATAAAAATTTGTGTTTGACGCACGATTTTTTAAATAGAGAAGCATGTGGTTGTGTCTACTGGGTATTGAATTAAGCACTTTCTGTCCAATGGGACTATTTCAGCCGTGGAATAATCAAAAACAGCCTTCAGGCTGACTTCCCACACCAAACGGTCACTTCGCCGCACGTAAGCCCGCCCCGATGAAGCCACTGTTCGGATGATGGCGACCGTCCAACCCAGAGCAGGGAAATTGAGGTACCTATTGATGAAAATAATAACAGATGTACGGAGTGCGCTTCCTGAGGATGGATCAGAGGGTTCAGAGGAAAAAAATGAAATATGTAAAACAATTAAAACTCTCCCGAATGCTTCAACTAGAATAATACGCATAGGAAAACATCACGGACTCTTTCATTCACCGTTCCGTGCTTCTATCCTCAGGATACTGAAATCCTTCTCCCCCACACCGCAATCCTCTCCGGGCTGGACAGGCAACTTTATCTCATGCGGACTGCTCCCTTGGAGCGGCACCGCTGCTCCCGAGGGAGCGCACCCCGTAGCCGGGTGCAGTGAGTGTCTTGGGGCTGGGTGGCCTGTCCTCTGGTCGGGCTCAGCCCCGGCGACTCACTAGGGTGCCTGCCCAGACCAATGTCTCCCCCTATATCCTATTATCCTCCCGGCTCTGAAATGGTCTAATTGGACCGAAAGGGCCTAACCCAACAAAACAAACAAACAAACGAACTCTTTCATTGCTACAAAAAAGCCTTTTCACCATTTCGTGGAGAATGGGAGACAGTGTATTCCTTTCTCTCAGTTATCCACGAGTGATAAATCAATAAGCCCGGACGACAGGGACGACGTGCGCCGTGCACCTCCGCCGTTCTGCGACGAACTATCGGCACCCTCAGCGCCCTCTTCGCCTGTGGTCGTTTCTGGTACTAACAGTTCGCCGTACCCCTGCGGCGCGGCAGCACCGCTGATGGTCGGGTAAGGGAAGAGTACTGAGGAAGGAGGATGAGCCCGAGGGAAAGAGCGGACCTGGACCGCCAGCCACGACGCTGCAAATGGGACGGAGTTATGCACATAGAACACACATCTAAATGGTCATAAAATGAAATGCAAACAGCCACATAAAACTTTCGTTACGGTTATCACAAGAGTCGTCAGCGGACCTAGCAAAAACAAAAACTCTACCACTTCAATCATCTAGCTTTTAGTGGTAAACCCTAGATTGTTGATTGAGAAAGACACACAGCAGTGCCATGCTATTACGTCCGAACAGATTTTAATTGACCCATATCTTGACGGAATGAATTACTCGTATCATGACTATCACCTAATTTAGCAAAAGACCAAGCGGAACACTAGCTTGAATTCGGTGACCCCTCGTCGGGGACTGACCTCGAATTGTCCCCCGATGATGCCGCCCGCCTGGCCGATGAATAGGGTCGAGGCAGGGTCGAAGATCAGCTCGAGCGGCACCCGGGGCGCGTACGCGGACGAGTGCTTGGTGCAGTTCAGGTAGAGGGTGACCTCAGAGTCGGTCACCTGTAGCGCCAGCTTGGTCCACTCGTCCTGAGCGAGAGAGAAAGGGTGAGGGAGTGCAGGGTGTCTGAGACATAGGTGGAAACGCGGAGCCTGGCACCATATAGATCTTATAATATTATAAGATTTCTATGCCTGGCCCACCAAACGCTGCGCCTATTTGGTCAGAAGTAGAACCGTTCGTCACCGCTTTAAAAACACATGTTAGGTTAGATAGGACACCTCCATATCTTGGATAGCTCGCGCCCGGGTAGACCTCTCAGCCAATTCGTCATAGTGGGGTGGGGGTGGGGTGGGGGTATTTGGCCACACCAGGTCATCTTGGAATGTAAGAAAGATAGAAAGACGTGGTAAAAGGTGACATCACTCGCTAAAAGATATTTCGCGATCATTTAGGTTACTTTTCGATCTGGTCATCACTAAGGTCACTGGAGATCTCCTGAAGTAAAATTATCATGACTTTCGGTTCACGACCTAAACAACATTCAAAAATCGGCGCATTACTTGAGAACCAACACAGCTGCAGCGCCGCGGAAACGCGCATTCGATAGCTTTTTCAAAGTTTTTTTTTTCAAACAATGCTCTCAGATTTGACGGAAGTTCAGCCTCCAGAGCGCAAAATCTCTCAAAATTGGACGTTTTGCCGAAAACGTTTTTTTCTGCAATGAAAAGGTCATACTGCATACCAGTGTATTGTTATCATTGAGCTGAACGCATCCATGGTGTTTTCAGTGTTCTAGCATGTTTCTAAGGTTACTGTAAAAAAACTGCTAAGAGACGTTTCATGACCTGATGTGACCTCAGGGGCATAGAGGGGTCACTGGTGCCGAATTTAAATTCCGTGCGTCAAAATTTCACACGGAATTAAAAAATGGGAGCATGCGGCTACCCCAGAATTTCACCTTTGACCTGATACCTACTGATCCGGAAAATGACCTCAATCATAAAATCTTAAGAATGCTTTGGGAAGATCTCGTGCAGAACCTTGTTTCGAAGGGCTTGATATGGCCATCGGCTCTTGAGATAACGGGGGGTCCGGATCCGACCCCATCCCCCCAGGTGGTCGTGTGTACGAAAACGGAAAGGGTCCTAGCGATGCCAGGTCAAATAGGACGAGAAAATAAGTAAAGCTCATGATATCAACTGTTTACTGATTGCCATCCGGTCTGTCTGAAAGGGGTCATTGAAAATAACCGAAATATGTGCAGGAACATCAGCGCAGACTGGCTGGTATTTGTAGCAGCTACGTCACACTTTCAGGGGGCGGATAAGTTGGCACACCCGGCCTGCAGTGTTAATTGGCACGTTATTTACTTTTTCACAACTTTGAGGTCATCAATGTGATATCATGGAAGCCACGCAGGGATATGTGATATCACATGTTCATCGGTATGCAGTATTTTCGTCCAACGACGCCAGACACGCCGGCCTTGGTGTCTCACTATTCGCGGTAAATATTTGGCTTCGGGTCACCTCAGGTGCGTGGGTAGATCGGTTGAGGGGTCGGCTGTGAGACGCCGGGACGTGGGTGGGTGGGCTGTGGGGGAGTGGGGGGTGTCGGCTGTGAGGCGCTGGGACGTGGGTGGGTCTCTGGTCACTGTAAGTTCGTGGGTGGATGGGCGGTGGGCGGCCGGTGCGTCATGTTCCGACTGGCACGAGGCCACGGAGACGGCGGACGACTCAGAAATGTTCAATCCACAGGTTTTTGACCCATGATTGTGCAAGGTGACCTCCGAAGTCCTTGAAAGTATTAAACCTATTACATAAGTAAAAGGGTCATGATTATCATTGGCTTAAGCCAATGATGCACTTCTTTGATGCACGATTTTATGTGCAACTTGAAATGAAAGCCTGGAAGCCTGGAATATTCATATGGCGTTATATAAGCACATAATTGTCTTTTAACCCGCGCCCAGATGGGGTCTGCCGAGCAACGTGGTCTGATGGGGGGGGGGCCATTTTGGCCCCCCCTCTCAGATCTCGAGAACCACGCAACATAGCGACAAGCGGTAAACGGTGTTGGATAGCCCCAACGGGTAACTACCTTGTGACCCAATTTCATTGACCTCGGTCAAACCGATGACGTCACAGGTCAGGTCAAAGGTCAAATTTTCACCGTTTACAGGCATTTCAAGAAATGCGTTGTAAAATCGTGTAAAATGCATTTCATTGAAAATCATCGATGGGGAAATGTTCTTCAAACACATATTTTGCTATTTGAGGTCACTGATACCAGGTCAGGTCACAGAGGTCAGGTCACTGGGGGGGGGGGGGGTCACAATATGAAAGTGTCGTGTGATACATGTTTTATGGTCCATTTTACATGACAAATGCGATTATGTGGGTCAGACAGACTTAAGGGCCAGCTTAGGTCACGTTTTGGTCAAGGTCAGGTCAAGGTCAGGTCAAGGTCAGGTCAAGGTCAGGTCAAGGTCAGGTCAAATTAGGTCAAATTTCAAAGTTGATATTTTTGCATAAAATGGGTATCGATTCGATGCAGCTCGTCACGGGGAGTTCAATGGCGGTCTCCGTTTTGCGCTACGAGCTCTAGAATTGCTAAAAATTGAGTTCAAAAATTTGACGTCATCAATTTTTAACAGTTTTTTCGCTATAACTTGGCCAAAAAAAGAGGTATCGATCTAAAATTTGGTATGTATATCGAAGAGCGCAAGGACTATCACATATATTCCGGTTTTTTTCCAAATTCGAAAAATTTTTTGGAAATTTTTTGAGTTTTTCTAAAAAAATCATTTTTTTATTTTTGGGGGTCAAAATCCCAAAATTTCGAAAATCCGAGATAGCAGTTTTGTAGCGCCGTCTTTTCTCTACACAACCACATAAAGAACTTTGAAATTGCTTGTTAACTGTAGAATTGGTGAGCGTTTCAAGATGTCATGTTTTTTGCTCATTTTTACTCGAACATGACCTCAGTTTGACCTCAATAACTCCTGACCTGAGGTGACCTGTGACTTGAAATTTTGTGTGAAGGTGTCAAATTGATGGCCGGTAAGGTACCCAAAATTTGGCGGCGCTGCGCGCCGCCGTTTTCTCGCTATTTAAGAAAAACCACAGGGGGGGGGGGGGCCAAAATGGCCCCCCCCCCATCAGGGCGCGGGTTAAGCGATCGAAGCATTTGGAAGTAGCGGTACCTGGCGACCGTTAAAAAAAAGCAAATCGATGCAAATTGCAACGTGTCATACTTATAATTTTTATAGTCCATCCCACAATGCACTCATACGAAACTCATTAACTTACATTCACCGACCTTTACGAGACTTACAGCCATGAGCCAACAGTCTCTTTTTTTTTAGGCCGGTGCTTAGATTAACCGACATAACATTGCATATTGCTGGATCGATTTCCGGACGTCTTTCACGTGTTTTATGGTCCAATAAATGTGTCAAGACCATCCGGTTCCTGTGAGAACTGTTCCACCTGGGACTTTGCTTCCCTTCCGACAGGATATGGGATGGGATGGAGAAGGGAAATCGTAATTCAGCGCATATCAAACTCGGTTAGCTTGTACTTTTAAGTCATACAGAAAAGAAAGAAAAGTAGTTCCAATGTCGGCACAATCACTGGAAATCAAGAAACTCAAGATTACCAACCGATATTTATTTTAAAATTACTTTTAAATACACAAAGCTTTCGGTCACATACGACCTTGATCACTGTGTTTCACAATGTTTCACAATTATACAAACTTCGCAAAAATGATACAAAAACCGTCTAAAATTCTTAATGTGAAGCGCATGAAAATTTCCTAGCCTACCGCCAGTTTTGCTGCCCAGGATGATAATGAAATGAACCCACTTCTCGAGTTAAATGTGTCCCGGGTGATGATATGAGCGGCTTCTAACGTTTTTCGTGTCTTCTTTTTTATATTTCTTTCTAATATTCTTGCAATTGATTGATTGCATTTGTCTACACGAAAAACGTTAGAAGCCGCTCATAGGCATCACCCGGGACACATTTAACTCGAGAAGTGTGTTCATTTCATTATCATCCTGGGCAGCAAAACTGGCGGTAGGCTAGGAAATTTTCATGCGCTTCACATTAACCCGCGCCGTGCTGGTGGCCTGAACTTTCCGCCGAGTGCTGGGGGGGGGGGGGGGCGTTTTCACGCCCCCCCGTCTAACTCGGCTCCTGGGCCACGTAGCGACACGCGAAAAGCGGCAATCGAAAGAGCGTCAAAAATAAGGACGAAAACACTTCGGTCATTTTTTGGGTCAGGTCAAAGGTCAGGTCACCAGAGGTCACCAAAGGTAAAATGTAGACTATTTCAACATTTTGGAAACTGCCAACGGCTATCTCCGAAACCGATAGAGCTACAGCGCCGCGGAAAAGCGCATTCGATAGCCCTTTTACAGACCTTTCTGAGTAATGTTCTCAGATTTGACCTCAGGTCAACAGTTTAGCCTCCAGAGGGCAAAAACTCCAAAAATAGCCGTTTTTACGAAAAACGTTTTTTCGTCAATAACTTTTGACTCATAAGCGCCATGATATTACTTTTGCCAGCATCGTGTTCCTCTTGTCGAGACGCGTCGAATGAACTATTCGTTGACCTTGAAAGGTCATTTTGAAAATTTGACCTCAGGTCAAGGTCATGACCTGACCGAAAAGGGTCACGTTGCATATCAGTCGATCCGTATCGTCGAGCTGAACACATCTGACGTGTTTTCACCGCTCTAGCACGTCTCTATCAAAAGTTATAGCCAAAAAACTGCTGGCGACCGTTCATGACCTGAGATGACCTCAGGGGCACACAGAGGGGTCACAGGTGCATTTTTCCTATTCAGTGTGTCATGTTTACCTATGAACCGATGTTTGAGAGCGTTTTGAACGATATTCGTCCAAAAGAGGCGCATTTCAATTTTCTCCCATTGACTTATAATGGAGAGGTCGCAAAATTGACCTGACCTTAGGTCACAGATATCAAAAATCCGAGATATACATTTTATACATACTGTTACTCATATCAATCGCTGAAAGTTTCAAAGTGATCGTTCAGTCGGTGTAGCTATAGCGAGCCTTTGAACTTTTTCTGAGGTAAGGTCACTTGTCGTGACCTGGTGACCTGACCTTGAACGGCCTAGGTCTGAAATTTTCACAACATGTGCGGAAATGATGTAGGAACACGTGTACCAAAAACGGCGGCGCTGCGCGCCGCCGTTTTTGAGATATTTGCGAAAAGCCTGAGGGGGGGGGGCGTAAAAACGCCCCCCCCCAGCACGGCGCGGGTTAAGAATTTTAGACGGTTTTTGTATCATTTTTGCAAAGTTTGTATAATTGTGAAACATTGTGAAACACAGTGATCAAGGTCGTATGTGACCGAAAGCTTTGTGTATTTAAAAGTAATTTTAAAATAAATATCGGTTGGTAATCTTGAGTTTCTTGAGTTGTCGTTATCCAACTGTCATGGATACTTTACAATCACTGCAAAACATTACAAACATAGGCGCGGGAACGGGAGGGGGGGGGGGCACTGGGGGCAGCTTGCCCCACAACTCTGGGGCTGGTGGGGGGGGGGGGGGGGGCGGTGCCCCACAGCTTTTCATAGGGCTAGGAATCGTTGGGACAGCATGTCCTTCCCAAATTAGGGTTTGTGGGTCACAAAGAAAGAAAGCATTTAGGTGAAAAAAATGGGTCCGTATCAAAGCGTCCAAAACCGCAGCACCCAAAGTACGCAACATCCAAAACCGCAGCGTCCATAGTACGCAACGTCCAAAATACGTCCAAAATCGGGTTTATAGGGGGCATTCACAAAGTCCAAAACCGAAAGATCCAAAACCGCACCGTCCAAAAACGTATCATCCAAAAAACGCAACATCCAAAGTACGTAACCTCCAAAACCACAACGTCCAAGACCACGACATCCAAGGCACGCAACATCCAAAACCAACCTAATCTAACCTAACCGAACCTAACCTACTGATTTTTGCCTATCCCTAACCCAACCTAACCTAACCTAACCTAACCTACTGATTTTTGTCTATCCCTAACCCAACCTAACCTAACCTAACCTAACCTAACCTACTGAATTTTGCCTACCGGGGATAAGGAAACCCAACCTAACCTAACCTAACCTTACCTAACCTAACCTAACCTAACCTAACCTACTGATGTATGCCTACCGGGGATAAGGAAACCTAACCTAACCTAGCCTAACCTAACCTAACCTAACCTAACCTAACCTAACGGTTTTGGATGTTGCGTACTTTGGATGTTGCGTACTTTGGATGTTGCGTACTTTGGATGTTGCGTACTTAAGATGTTGCGTACTTTGGATGTTGCGTACTTTGGATGATGCGTCCTTGGATGTTGCGTTTTTGGATTATACGTTTTGGATGTTGCGGTTTTGGATGTTTCGGTTTTGGACGTTGTGAATGCTCCCGGGGTCCGTATCAAAGCGTCCAAAACCGCAGCATCCAAAGTACGCAACATCCAAAACCGCAGCGTCCAAAGTACGCAACGTCCAAAATACGTCCAAAATCGGGTTTATAGGGGGCATTCACAAAGTCCAAAACCGAAACATCCAACACCGCACCGTCCAAAAGCGTATCGTCCAAAAAACGCAACATCCAAAGACGTAACATCCAAAGTACGTAACCTCCAAAACCACAACGTCCAAGACCACGACATCCAAGGCACGCAACATCCAAAACCAACCTAACCTAACCTAACCTAACCAAACCTAACCTAACCTACTGATTTTTGCCTATCCCAAGCCCAACCTAACCTAACCTAACCTAACCTATTGATTTTTGCCTACCGGGGATAAGGAAACCCAACCTAACCTAACCTAACCTAACGTAACCTAACCTAACCTAACCTAACCTAACCTACTGAT
This sequence comes from Amphibalanus amphitrite, assembly GCF_019059575.1. Classification (NCBI taxonomy): domain Eukaryota; kingdom Metazoa; phylum Arthropoda; class Thecostraca; order Balanomorpha; family Balanidae; genus Amphibalanus; species Amphibalanus amphitrite. The sequence goes on along the minus strand of NW_024883124.1, from coordinate 74,918 downwards.
TTATGCCTACCGGGCATAAGAAAACCTTACCTAACCTAACCTAGCCTAGCCTAACCTAACCTACTGATTTTTGCCTACCGGGGATAAGGAAACCCAGCCTAACCTAACTTACCCTAACCTAACCTAACCTAACCTACTGATTTATGCCTACCGGGGATAAGGAAACCTAACCTAACCTAACCTAACCTAATGGTTTTGGATGTTGCGTACTTTGGATGTTGCGTACTTTGGATGTTGCGTACTTTGGATGATGCGTCCTTGGATGTTGCGTTTTTGGATGATATGTTTTGGATGTTGCGGTTTTGGATGTTTCGGTTTTGGACGTTGTGAATGCTCCCTATATACCCGATTTTGGACGTATTTTGGACGTTGCGTACTTTGGACGCTGCGGTTTTGGATGTTGCGTACTTTGGATGCTGCGGTTTTGGACGCTTTGATGGTCCCCCCCCTATATACCCGATTTTGGACGTATTTTGGACGTTGCGTACTTTGGACGCTGTGGTTTTGGACGTTGCGTACTTTGGATCCTGCGGTTTTGGACGCTTTGATGGTCCCCCAAAAAAATCACCTCTTTCACTGGCTCAGCAACTCATTTGGCGGATTAAAACCTTTATTCCAGGTTGCCAAAACGTTTTTTTTTTAACTCAGCTGAGACGGAATACCTACCTAACCTCTTCGCATATGTTTTCGTTGTTTTTTTTTTTCGTTGAAAAGGCCAAGGACTGAAAACTAAGTGACCTAAAACCAATGGGAAAAGATTTGGGGGTATACTAGGTTGATCTCTATTATGGTGTGCCCCCCACCCTCACCCCCAGTCTGAAAGTAGTTCCAGCGGCACTGTCTACTAATACAAAAAGTGTGGTGGTATAATGTCAGGGTAAATGGAGTACCTAACATTTTCTAGACTTTGAGAAAAGAGTAGGGTCATTGCAGGTGTTGTAAAAGAAAACAAAAAGTACAAAAATGGCTATCAACAATTCTATTAGGCTGTGTAGCATATTCGCCTTTTCATTAGACTTCAATCAAAAGATGCTGCTTTTATAAGTCATAAAACGTACTGCACTTTCCTTATCATCATAGTTTCCAACACAATACCCTATTCCCTTTGTCTCCGGGACGGCTCACCTGCACGCTGGGCACGGTGAACGTGGCCAGTCTCTGAGAGGTGAAGTGCACCTCCGAGTCGGTATACAGCAGGCTGATGTTGGTGTATCCGTCAGCAGCCGGCGTCAGCTGCACCCCCAGCTGCACCACCGTCTCCAGCGGGTTCAGCACGGCGAACAGGAAGCCGCCGTCCGACGAGCGCAGCAGCACCGTCACGGCCACCGCGAACTCGCGCGGCAGACGCTCCGGCAGGAACAGACGGTACGGCCGCTGCCGGAGGGGGGGGGGGTATATCATCAGCAGGAGAAGGGCGGCAGCCGCTCCGGCAGGAACAGACGGTACGGCCGCTGACGAAGGGGGGGGTACCATCAGCGGGGGGTGGGGTACCGTCAGCAGGGGGGGGGGGGGGGAGGACGACAGCCGCTCCGGCAGGAACAGACGGTACGGCCGCTGACGAAGGGGGGAGGGGGGACATCAGCAGTGGGAGGGGTACCATCAGCAGGGGGAGGGCGACAGCCGCTCGGGGAGGAAGAGTCGGTACGGCCGCTGACGAAGGGGGGTACCATCAGCGGGGGGGGGGATACTATCAGCAGGAGGCGGGGGGGGGGGGGGGGGACAGCCGGTACGGCCGCTGACGAAGAGGTAGGGGTATATCATCAGCAGGGGGGGGGGGGCAATCATTATCAAATATGGATGTTTGACATTTCTAAGCCGCTACTCTTGAAAGCGTAATATGTCAACTGGAATGGAGGAATTCTTCCAAAACGCTTATTTTGTGTCATCTAAAAGTCGCATGCAGCATTCCACCGATTTACTTTTATAAAGGGTACAATACAATTAAAAAGAATAGCGCCTGGAGTGGATACTCACCTTGACCTCATGTTCCTTTTTGAAGCCGTACGCAGGAAACCCGTCCTCTCCCTCCACGAAGGCCAGGTTACTCTTCTCGGGAAATGGTACCGGGATGGCGTCCAGCAGGCTGATGATCTTGACTTTTCCTGTCGACAGGCAGACGGCGAGCTGTCACACAGCAGCCGCTAACAGGCCCACTTGTCACGCCGGACAGTCAGACGCAGTGTTGGAAAACACTCAGACGCAGCGCAATTGTCCGACGGCGCCCACCCGAGCACCCACGTCGACACACTAAAATAACGCAACTCATCACCGCGGCCCGTCAAAGCTACAGCGCTTCCATAAACACGCTGAACAGCTTGTGACACGACGGTCGGGGCTGCCGACAGCCACTTGTTTGAGTTTGAGTTGGGCGCACGCGTCGAGACATGGACATTGGGCGGCTGATGGCGCCTGCTCACAGTATCGGACCCACGAGAGCAGACCTACCCGGCACACGTGTGTGAGACAGTCGGCTTCCGTCTGTGAATCGCCGGCGTCACAGCGCAGGTGTGTAATGGAATACGGCGTCTCTGTGTAACGCAGCCCGTCTACTGATCCATGAATATATCTGGCACGCTTGTCATTGAAAGCCAGCAGCGCATGACGTTACCGTCGGTGCATTTGTGCGCTGCTGGATTTGCATTTGAGCGGGTTTCGGAACAACTGGCCGTGGCTTTGGTCATCAGCCAGCATTGTGTTATATAATATAGTCAATATAGATACCTATACGGCAATCCTGACTGGGAGACTCGGGACAGCAAGAACGGTGATTTACGTCGTCGGTACGGGGAGCGGGCCTCCATCTGCCACAGCTGCCCATCGCAAATCGAATTGACAGTATTTGCATATTGTCCCATTTTAACATTGATTGGAAATGAACAGAGTCGTACGGAGCCGACATTACCTTCACTGTGCTATGCGATGTATGACCAAATAAAAGCGTATGTAGGTACTTCTGATGCAATCTTATAACAGATTCTTGAAAGCAATTAATCACTAAAAAGTAAGACATAAGCCATATATTTTCCTTTTAGAAGCAGCGCAAGTGGTGGATAAACATACACGTAATGTTTCCCAGCGTTTAGTTGCTAGACGAGATGAAATTTTATAAATTAATCATTCATTCATTTTTTTCTTACAATGAAATTATTTACTACAGCAGTCAGCAGGTATTCAACAACTGTGGATCAGCAAGAAGAAACAAAAGTGTATCGCGAGTGTATAAAATATTATGTCTTACTTGACCCTCGCCCGTATAGGGGGGGGGTCTAACGGACCTCCCTCAGTTTTTCGCGAATAACTCGCGTAAAAAGCGGCTGATTGCAACGAAACTTTCATTACTCTCGAGCCAATCATTTTTTCACCTGCCCTGTACATATATTTAGAGACTCAGACCAAAATGACCTTTGACCTGTGACCTACATATTTCTCGAGACCATGTTTGGCCGGAATCGCGATTTGGTGAATGACGCTCGCATTAGCCGCTCGTCTTTTTGCGATTTCAAGCGTTCAAACATGTGATATGACGTTGGTCCCATGCATTATGGTGGGTGTCAAGGTCACCTGTAGATCAGGTCAGGCCATTGACCTTTGATGACCTGGGTTCACTTTTTCGAGTTTTACATGTTTCTTGACTAGTTTTTGAGCTGATTTCGAATTTAGAAACCATCTGAACATTTACGAAATAGTTTTGGTGCCTTCATAGCATGTAACGAAGCTGTCAGAGGCGGTTGACACGTATGTACAATGTACATGAATACCCGGCGAGACGCCTATTGGCTGGCCTGATCTGACCTGACCCGACCTTGCCCAAAGGCATGAAGACATCTTAACTGTGATAAAAACATGATATTCGTGATCAGTGCACCGAAAAACCCCATGGCAACCTCACTTTACGATGTTCTAACAGGTCACGATTTTCCCGGCCTTTGGGTCATTGACCTGACCTGGAATGTCAACCAATGGCCTAAAACCTTAAAATTGGGTATCACCGGCTTTCTCTCGTCATGGGCAACACGCTCGCTTTTTCCGCGAAGCTCTACCTCGATCAGGGTCCAAACGTCTAGGGGGTCCAACGACCCCCCCCCCCATACGTTCGAGACTGGCAAAACACCCATACGGGCGAGGGTTAAGTACCATGTCATTGTCTATTGTTCTTACCTATGATTTGATATGCTATATCATGTGTGCCATGAGCCAACACATTGACAACGACACCTACGTTCAATCTCCTTCCCCGTCGCGTGCGATGTAACAGCCCTGCACAATGCACAATACCACAGGCCCGACGGGGGCCGCCACAGCTCGACCTGCAAATCTTGTCCGATCAAGCCCTTCCGAAGGTGCGGCCGTGCCTGCAGATCATGCAGTAGCACCACGTCACTCTCTGCTCGATTGTATTGTGTTGTCCTGTCCGTCCGTGAGTGGATGTCGGGCCGACAGCTGATCAGACAGCGGTCGGAGCGTGTTCTCGGTGTCGGACGGGCGTGGACATGGCTCATGGCTCACAAGGATCACGGTGTGGCACGTCACCCCTAACCAGCTCACGTCACACGGTGGCGCCGCACGTCAGCCTCTGTTTGGCTCACATCACGCCGCGGCACGTCACCTCTGGATGGCTCACATCACGCCGCGGCACGTCACCTCAGGATGCCTCACGCCAAGGCGCGGTGCGTCACCGTCTGACCGGCTCGCGTGATGCGCTGGAAGTCACCCTGTGACATGGTAGCGCGATGTCCCCTCCCACGCACCCCACGCGCTGATGTCACATCAAACTGGGCGCAGCATCCTAGTACGCAGTACCTGGATCGCGAGGCGTCGTCCCGAGCGGCCGCAAACGGCGCGCTCTGGTGTGACATAGTTTCCGGCTAACTGCCGCAGATCCGACCCTATCAGTGGCCCCCCGGGGAACTGGGCTGCCCCCAGACAGCTTCTGTAGCCGCCGATGCAATTGATGAAGTCATCACTGAACGCGGGCGGGCAGAGCCGAGCCCTGAGGGCATTTTTCACCGGCTCTTGGAGCCCGAGGCAGCTCGTAAATCATATTTTAATTTCCTGTCGGTCCGACTGAGGTTCGCGCCACCCCCAGATCGGCCTGGGGGGGGGGGGGGCGATAGGCGGGGGCGTTCGATACTGGGCCAAATACAGAACCTGAACCTGACTTGTAGTGCTCTGCTGTCTGGAACTCCGGCGCTCTGCAGTTTCTCGGCACTCGCCGCGGTTTGGTGTCTCTGGGGCTCGACTAAGACATTTAACAACATAAATATTCTAAGCGCTTATACATTTTGCCTGTGGAAAAGATATTAAAAAAACTTATCAAAACAGCATCGATTCCAGAGGTCCCCAGAAGAGTTAAGGTGGTCCCGAATGTTTCCGAAAATCGCAATCCTGGAAGTTTAATTACTTAACACTTCAAAACACAGATGTGGCAATGCACAAAAAATATTCACTAAGAACTATAAATGCAAGATTGCATTGAAGATAATGGAAAAACATTTTATATCCTGAAAGACTTCTGACGAGTGAGCAATATATATTCCCGACCGGGGCTGGGAAAATGCGTTTTATTCACCGAGGTTTTTGTGCGGAGGACCGAGTGCCGGTAGGCACGAGGTCCGTCATGTAGGGTAGCTTCATTTTTTATGCCCACGCCGCCGTAACCCAGTATAACGCCTTTTGGGGCGACTAACGGAGCGAGCGAGAGGGTGAGCCTTGCACGTGCGAAATTTCGAGGGGGTACCTCCAACTGACTTGTGCACGGCACCCTACTAACCGGTCTCTAGCGATGTGCCAAATTTGAGCACAATCGGCCCAGCCGTTCTCGAGATCTGGAAGCGGCACCCTGCACGTGCGCACGTGCAAAATGGGTCCCAACTGACTTGTGCACGGCACCCTACTAACTGGTCCCTAATCGTGTACCAAATTTGAGCGCCATCGGTCCAGCCGTTCTCGAGATCTGGAAACGACCCCTGCACGTGCGCACGTGCAGCAGCACCCCAACTCTGGCACATGGATATGCAGTGCCTAGTGGGTGCCTATCTACATGCCAACTTTCAGCGCAATCGGCCAAGTAGTTACCGAGATATTGCAACAATTACAAAACTGACACCTCTTCGTTTTGCACGTGGCACGTGCATAAGGGGTCACCCACATGCATCGGGAATAGTCCAATACTTGGTAGAAGGAATGAAGCTACCCTACAAAATTTACCGCATGTAAATCGGTCAAGTGGTTGCTGAGATATAAGCCTCGCAAAAGCCGAGGCTATTCACTAAATCTTTCGTTATTAGTGAAGTGGTAGTAGCAATCACTTTTTCTTTTTATTCATTGCATCACACGTGCAATTACCTAAAAAATGGTACCACACCGATTGCATTCGGTCAAACCGTTTTCAAACGGCACCGATTTTTCCTCCACGAGGCACGAAATCGGTCATTTTTTCACAACAATTGGTCCTGATTTGCACGTGCTGCGCCCAACGTTATAAAACCATATCAATACGCTAGCTTTAGCTCTCTTCTATCGAACCGTGGCAACCGCGTGTCGCTGTGACAACCGGTCGTCAAGATATAAGCCCGGAGAGGAGCACGCGTCGGACCGATTTCGGCTGACGGCGCCGTTTTTCGCGCCCCGTGTTAAACCAATGGCGAGCGTGCCTCGTGCTCGCGACGCCGCCAGAGACGCACCCCTGGTCGGATCGCGCCCAAATTTTGATACGATCGTTCGATTTGACCACGCTTGGTGCCTGCCAAATTTCACGCTCCTACATGGCGCCGTTCCGGCGCAAGACACCCAGATGTCGATGACACTTTTCGTCTGTTACAGACCGACAACTTCTCTTTTGACAACTGGTCGTCAAGATATAGGCCCGGAAAGGGACACGCGTCGGACCGATTTCGGCCAATATCGCCATTTTTCGCGCCCCGTGCTAAACCAATGGCGAGCGTGCCTCGTGCTCGCGACCCTGTCAGAGACGCACCCCTGGTCGGATCGCACCCAGATTTTGATACGATCGTTCGATTTGACCACGCTTGGTGCCTGCCAAATTTCACGCTCCTACATGGCGCCGTTCCGGCGCAAGACACCCAGATGTGGATGACACTTTTCGGTTGTTACAGACAGACCGACAACTTCTCTATGTCTAATAGAGATGCGGAGCGTAGAGATAATAGCGATGCGGAGCCCGGCATCTGCGATGCCGGGCTCCGCATCGCGGGACCGCAGGTTGTTTGAGCAAGCACCTTTGTAAACGCAGCAAAAACGCCCGCCACCAAACGAGAGGATGAGCCTTGCACGTGCAGACCGGAGTCGGTGTGCTACGGACTGACGTGCACGGCACCCTATTCGTCGGTCTATAGCAGTGTGCCAAATTTGAGTGCAATCGACCCGGCCGTTTTCGAGATCTGGAAGCGACACCCTGCACGTGCGCACGTGCAGCCTAGGCCCCAATTGACTTGTGCACGGCACTCTATTCGCCGGTTTCTAGCGGTGTACCAAATTGGAGCTCAATCGGCCCCGTCAATTTCAAGATCTGGAAGCGACCCCTACACGTGCGCTCGTGGAGCTGCACCCCAACCGTGGCACATGAAAATACATACTAACTGACTTGTGCACGGCACCCTACTAACCAGTCTCTAGCGGTATGCCAAATTTGAGCACAGTCGGCCCAGCCGTTCTTGAGATCTGGAAGCGTCAGCCTGCACGTGCGCACGTGCATAACGGGTCCCATCTGACTTGTGCAAGGCACCCTACTTACCAGCCTCTAGCGGTGTGCCAACTTTGATCACAATCGGCCCAACCGTTCTCGAGATCTGGAAGCGTCACCCTGCCCGTGTGCACGTGCAGCGGCACCCCAACCGTGACACATGGAAATGCATCGCGCGGCAGGTGCCTACAACCATGCCAAGTATCAGCGCAATCGGCAAACTAACTACAGAGTTATTAGACTTGTTACCGAACTGACACCTCTTCGTTTTGCACGTGGCACGTGCATTAGGGGTCACCCATACGCATCGAGAACAGCACACTACGTGTAAGAAAGGAAGAAGCTATCCCACACAAAAGACCGCGAGTGAATCGGTCCAGTGGTTGCAGAGATATAAGGTTTGTAAAGGCACCCCACAGGCGGCCAACTGCAAATATTTAGCAATAATCAGTGTCGCATCCGCACACGGGAGGTATCCCCGTCACCTGTTCGTATACTCTAATGTGGTTGGGTTCAAGTCACAGTCGAGCCCTGATTTTTTTTTTTTACAGCTTTTCTTAAAAACGGCACATCGTGCAGTGACGTCCTATGCATCAGTGGAAAGAGCATCAAAAGTTGTATATTATATTAACTTTTCACCTATATATCTTACTAAAGCTAAAAGTTATAGAGGAATAAAGACGCTCCCATTGACTTTCCATGTTAAAAAATTTAAATTTCAAATTAACTTTAAAAGAAAAAATGAGTTTTGCCACCTTAACGAAGCATACCAGCAAGTACTATGCTCTTTCCTCTACAAGATATAAGAGTTTGGGCGAAATCTATCTCTAAAATTTTGTACAAAGATCGAATGAAAATGTCTCTGCAAAGTCTCGACATCGCCGTCCATTGACTTAACATGGGACACAGCAAAATTCCAACTTTGACCTCGTGCAAAGACACGTTCCGAGATTCTGAGGGGTATACAGCGCACACTGGCGTGTACCTGAACGTGTTTGCCATAAAATGCTGGGAATAAAACCACCTCCTTCTTGGCTAGTTTTCCCGCTATTGGCGATCGCGCAAAAAGTGTCCAAAACCCCATTGACTTAACACGGGGAAAATGGAATCGCACGTGCCACGTGCCACGAGGTTTTAAGCGAGTAGCGACCGTTGCCATCAGGTAGATCGCCTCCGGGAGCCCATACACTGAACTTTTTACGACGATTGTACATTTCGTCTAGGCCCCTACCAAGTTGCCCCAATTCGCTGCCAGACTTGCAAAACATAGCCCGGAGAACGACCGCTCCGGTTGTTTTTCAATAGAAAAACACAATTCTAACGAATAGTGTTTGTCTTTTTGTCTTCATTTTTGTAGGGTAGCTTCATTCCTTCTACCAAGTATTGGACTATTCCCGATGCATGTGGGTGACCCCTTTTGCACGTGCCACGCGCAAAACGAAGAGGTGTCAGTTTTGTAATTGTTGCAATATCTCGGTAACTACTTGGCCGATTGCGCTGAAAGTTGGCATGTAGGTAGGCACCCACTAGGCACTGCATATCCATATGCCAGAGTTGGGGTGCTGCTGCACGTGCGCACGTGCAGGGGTCGTTTCCAGATCTCGAGAACGGCTGGACCGATGTCGCTCAAATTTGGTACACGGTTAGGGACCAATTAGTAGGGTGCCGTGCAAAAGTCAGTTGGGACCCATTCTGCACGTGCGCACGTGCAGGGTGCCGCTTCCAGATCTCGAGAACGGTTGGGCCGATTGTGCTCAAATTTGGCACATCGCTAGAGATCGGTTAGTAGGGTGCCGTGCACAAGTCAGTTGGAGGTACCCCCTCGAAATTTCGCACGTGCAAGGCTCACCCTCTCGCTCGCTCCGTTACTCGCCCCAAAAGGCGTTATACTGGTGGTCCGGTCAAAATGTCTGTACGTATGTATGTATGTATGTATGTATGTATGTAACGCGTCAGTCACGCTTGGCGGGCTATTGCTCCGGAACGGTGCGGGCTACGGGGGTGAAAGTTTGAACGTAAGTCGGACGCGTGCATCTGTTTGTCGTATTAAATTTTGGAGGGGGTGCGTGCAGCGGTGTGCACGTGGCGGGCGCATCTTTGCAGCATTTTGGGCCGCGGCCGGCGCCGAGCAGACGGCACGCGCCCTAGGCTCAGATTGTTCGCTGCGAAAATGAGGGAAAACAGAGTCGGAGGTCGTTGACCTTTGGCAATGAATACCGGAACAGAGCACCGCCGGCCAGGAGGAGACGCCAAATTTATTCTGGCCATAACTCGGCCGCTACTGGGCCGATTGCAATGAAACTTGATTTATTACGCTGCGCGTAATGCTGTCCCTCTAGCGACGGGCGACGGGCGGCCGCTTTTTTGCGGCGTTTTGCGGTTGCCGGCGGCCGGCCGTTATTTGTGGTCTGTCGGTTTGCGGCGGGCGGCCGTTTTTTGCGGAATTTTGCGTTCGGCGGCGGGCGATGCGGGCGTTTTTTTTTTGCGGTGGCGGTGTTTGTGTTTTTTGCGGTGTTTGCGTTTTGTGGCGGACGCTCGTTTTTTGCGGCGTTTTTTGCGTTTTTTTCTGCGGTTTTCGGCGGGCGGGCGATTGTTTTTTTTTTTGCGAAGTTTGCGTTGCCGTTTTGGGCGTGCGTTTTGCGCGTTTTGCGGTGTTTGCCGTTTGGCGGCGGGCGGGCGGTTTTTCACAATTAAAGTCCCAACCTTCGGATCCGCAGTGCTGTTCGACAAGCGCTGCCCGGGCCTATGGGTAGGGTATGTATATTGGTAGGGTAGGGTAGGGCCTTTTGCGGCTTTTTCGATTGGCGGCGGTTGGGCGTGCGATGCGGGCGGTTTCCTTTCTTGCGGCGTTTGCGGCGTTTTGCGGTTGGCGGCGGGCAGGCGTGCGATGCGGGCGGTTTTTTGCGGCGGTGTTTGCGTTTTTGCGGTGTTTGCGTTTGTCGGCGGGTGGCCGTTTTTTGCGGCGTTTTGCGGTTGGCGGCGGGCAGGCGTGCGATGCGGGCGGTTTTTTGCGCCGGTGTTTGTGCTTGGCGGCGGGTGATGCGGGCGGTTTTGATTTGTTTGCGGCGTTTTTTGCGTTTTTTTTTTGCGGTTCGCGGCGGACGGGCGATTTTTTATTAGTTTTAATTTATTGCGACATTTGCGTTGGCATTTCGGGCGTGCGTTTGGCGCATTTTGCGGTTTTAGCGTTTAGCGGCGAGCGGCCGTTTTTTCTAGGCGTTTGCGGCTCGCGGCGGGCGGGCGTGCGATGCGGGCGGTATTCATTTTTGCGGCGTTTGCGGTTGGCGGCGGGCGGGAGCGCGATGCGGGCGGCTTTTATTTTTTGCGGCGTTTGTGGTGTTGTTTGCGGTTGGAGGCGGTCGTTTTTTATTTTTGCGGCGTTTGCGGTTGGCGGCGGGCGGGCGTGTTTTTTTAATAATTAAATGTCCAAACTTTTGGATCCGTAGTGCTCCTCGAAAAGCTATGCCTACCTACTATACATTTAAATAAAGTAACTTTCAAACTCAACCCTACTTATATAAACATACAAACCAAACTAATGGCCCCATCAACAATATCTATCCAACCATACAGTTATCGCGTAAACCTGTATTCTAGTCGGATCTATATTATGAATTATAACATGTCCGTCCATGCGTCATGCCTTATGTGTCTTATTGCGCCTGAAAGGCGCCGCGTATCGACGTGAAATTTGGCATGTCGAATCTGTGGGCGTGGGCGGCCTTTGTATTAAAATTTGGGCGTGATCGGGCCAGGGGTGCGCCGTCGGCACGTGCAAAAGGGTGCTTCCATAGGGTTAACACGGGAAACGGTCAAATCGAAGATCGGGCGAAAACCGGCCTGCGGCGCCCGCTTCCCGGCTGTATAAATCGGCAACGGAGGGTCGCAGCGAGAAGCGGTTTACACCACTCGATAGAGGAGAGATGGGCCTAGCGTATTGACATGGTTTCATAGTATAGCACGCGCCACGTGCAATACAGCACCCCCGGTTGTGAAAAATGACCGATTTCGTGCATTGTGACGGGAAAATCGATGCCGCTGGAAAACGGCTTGACGGAATGAAATCGGTGTTGTATCATTTTGCAGACAAATGTATGTGTAATCAGAGAATAGCAAACAAAAACTGATGATCCGTACCATTTCCTTAATAATGAAAAATTAATTTGAAAATTTGATTCGCGCGGAGCGCGACGTCCTTTACAACATCAAAACGTATTGAAAACGCTGATCAATCGCTATGAAACCTACATATTCGGAAAGAGCATTCTTTTCTGACCAATATCCACCCAAAATATTATCGAAAAGTCAATAAACTTTTGTGAAAATGACCCAAGCATGTGACCGTGTTTTGTTAACGTTACCGGTATTTTTCGACAAAATCCGATCGATGGCTTATGGCCGGCAAGTCATTCACCTTTTGACCATAGCTATCAAAGCATGGGCTGCAATACACCGCCCGCCAAGGGGAATTCCAAACACTGAAAATAAGCGCCTACCAGTAAACAGCACATTTTTGTACTAGGAATAACTCAGCTGCTACTGGGCCGATTGCGCTGAAACTTGGACTGTGGGTGGAGGGGGCACTCATCTGGCGATGCATGGTCATGTGTGACAGGTAGGGTGGATTGATTGCACGTGCGCACGTGAGGGGTCCACTTATACATCTCAAGAACGGCTGGGCCGATTTCGCTCAAATTTTGTACACCGTTAGGAACCATTTAGAAGGGTGGCTGGAATAAGTCATCTAGAGTCTCAGTTAGCGCGTGCGCACGTGCAGCGGGCCGCTTTTATATCTCAAGAACGGCTGGGCCGATTGCGCTCAAATTTGGTACGTTACTTTAATCGAGTATGAGAAGGGTAACTATGTGTAGGTTATGAGTAAGGTAGGGTATGGGTAGGTTAGGGTAGGATAGGGTGGGTTTGAGTTCGATAAAGGCAAACCATGAGAAAGGCTCTAACAACCCGCAACCGGCACCAGCATACCATGCCGTTCAAACAAATATCCAACTCCGACAAAATAAGACAAATAAAAATCAAAAGTTGCCACACCCAAACTAATGCCCCATTAAACGCATCTATCAAAACGCACAGTTATAGCGCAAAACATGCCATCTAGTCGGATATATTATAAAAGAGAAGTTGTCGGTCTGTACGTCTGTGTGTCACAAAAGAAAAGTGTCATCCACATCTGGGTGTCTTGCGCCGGAACGGCGCCATGTAGGAGCGTGAAATTTGGCAGGCACCAAGAGTGATCAAATCGAACGATCGTATTAAAATTTGGGGGCAATCCGACCAGGGGTGCGTCTCTGGCGGCGTCGCGAGCACGAGCCACGCTCGCCATTGGTTTAACACGGGGCGCGAAAAAATGGCGATATTGGCCGAAATCGGTCCGACGCGTGCTCCTTTCCGGGCTTATATCTTTACTACCGGTGGTCACAGCGACACGCGGTTGCCACTGATCGATAGAGGAGAGCTAAAGCTAGCGTATTGATATGGTTTTATAACGTTGGGCGCGTCACGTGCACATCAGGACCAATTGTTGTGAAAAAGTAACCGATTTTGTGCCTCGTGGAGTAAAAATCGATGCCGTTTGAAAACTGTTTGACCGAATGAAATCGGTTTGGTACCATTTTTTAGGTAAATATATGAGAAAATGGATGATGGTAAACAAAAAGTGATTATGTCTACCATTTCCTTAATAATGTAAAATTCATTTGAAAGGTTGATGCACGCCGAGTGCGCTGTCGTTTACAACACGATAACGTATCGAAAACGTTGAAAATTGACCATGAAACACACATATTCGGATAGCGCATTCTCTGCTGACCAATATCCACCCAAAATATTATCAAAAAGTCAATAAACTTCCGTGAAAATGACTAAGATATACTACCGTGTTTTGTTAACGTTAGACATATTTTCCGATGAAATCCGATCGATGGCTTATAGCCGGCATGTCATTAAACTTTTGCCAATCAGTCAGCACGGCATAGGCTACAAGGCACCGCCGGCTTAAGGATATCGCCAAACCCTGGAAAATTGTACTTGCATATAACTCAGTCGTTTCTGGGCCGATTGCGCTGAAACTTGGACTTACGGCAGGCAGGGCACTCACCAAGCGATGTAGGGTCATGTGTCACAGGTGGGGTGGACTCATGCACGTGCGCACGTGAGGGGGTCTGCTTCTACATCTGATGAATCCCTGGGTCGATTTTAATCAAATTTTGTACACTGTTAGGGACAATTTAGACAGGTTGCTGACATAAGTCATCTGGAGTTTATTAAGCGCGTGCGCACGTGCAGGGGTTCATTTATACATATCTCAAGAACAGGTAGGACGATAGCACTCAAATTTGGTAAACCTCCTCGGTCAAGTATGAGTAGGGCATGAGTATGCCGGGTATAGGTAGGATACGGTATGGCAAGGGTAGGGTATGGGTAGGGTAGGGTAGAGTACGTATGGATAGGGTAGGGTAGTGTATAGGATAGAGATAGGTTTAAGTATGGGAAGGGTATGGTAAAGTATGGGTATGGTAAGGTATAGGGTAGAGGTAGGTTTGCCGTTTGGGTAGAGTAGGGTAAAGTTGGGTATGTTAGAGTATAAGGTAAACGTAGGGTAGGGTATGGGTAGGGTATGGATAGGACTAGGGTATGGGTAGGTTATGTATATTGGTAGGGTAGGGTAGGGCCTTTTGCGGCTTTTTCGATTGTCGGCGGTTAGGTGTGCGATGCGGGCGGTTTCCTTTGTTGCGGCGTTTGCGGCGTTTTTGCGGTTGGCGGCGGCCAGGCGTGCGATGCGGGCGTTTTTTTTTTTGGGGGGGGGGGCGGTGTTTGCGTTTTTGCGGTGTTTGCGTTTGTCGGCGGGCGGCCGTTTTTTTGCGGCGTTTTGCGGTTGGCGGCGGGCAGGCGTGCGATGCGGGCAGTTTTTTTGCGGCGGTGTTTGTGTTTGGTGGCGGGCGGTTGGGCGATGCGGGTGGTTTTGATTTGTTTGCGGCGTTTTTGCGTTTTGTTTTGCGTTTTGGCGGCGGGCGGGCGATTTTTATTTGTTTTAATTCATTGCGACGTTTGCGTTGGTGTTTCGGGCGTGCGTTTTGCGTTTTGGGGCGGGCGGGCGCTTTTTTGTTTCCTTTTTACGGTGTTTGCGTTTGGGGCGAGCGGGCGCTTTTTTGCGGTGTTTGCGTTTGGTGGCGGGCGGGCGATTTTTAGGCGTTTCGGTTTGCGGTTTGCGTGCGTGCGATGCGGACGTTTTTTTCGGAGTTTCTGCGTTTTTTGCGTTGGGCGGGCGATTGTTTATTTTTTGCGACGTTTGTCGGGCGTGCCTTTCGCGCATTTTGCGGTTTTAGCGTTTGGCGGCGGGTGGCCGTTTTTCGAGGCGTTTGCGGTTGGCGGCGGGCGGGCGTGCGATGCGGGCGGTTTTCATTTTTGCGGCGTTTGCGGTTGGCGGCGGGCGGGCGCGCGATGCGGGCGGTTTTTATTTTTTGCGGCGTTTGCGGTGTTATTTGCGGTTGGAGGCGATCGTTTTTTATTTTTGCGGCGTTTGCGGTTGGCGGCGGGCGGGCGTGTTTTTTTTTAAATAATTCAATGGCCAAACTATTGGATCCGTAGTGCTCCTCGAAAAGCCATACCTACCTACTTACAATTAAATAAAGTAACTATAAAACTCAACCCTACCTATATAAGCATACAAGTTTTGACAACCAAACTAATGGCCCCATCAACAATATCTATCCAAACGTACAGTTATCGCGTAAACCTGTATTCTAGTATATTATAAAAGAGAAGTTGTCTGTGTGTCACAAACGAAAAGTGTCATCCACATCTGGGTGTCTTGCGCCGGAACGGCGCCATGTAGGAGCGTGAAATTTGGCAGTCGACAAGCGTGGTCAAATCGAACAATCGTATTAAAATCTGGGTGCGATCCGACCAGGGGTGCGTCTCTGGCGGCGTCGCGAGCACGAGGCACGCTCGCCATTGGTTTAACACGCGGCGCGAAAAATGGCGATATTGGCCGAAATCGGTCCGACGCGTGCTCCTTTCCGGGCCTATATCTTGACGACCAGTTGTCACAGCGACACGCGCTTGCCACCGATCGATAGAGGAGAGATAAAGCTAGCGTATTGATGTGGTTTTATAACGTTGGGCGCGTCACGTGCACAGCAGGACCAATTGTTGTGAAAAAATGACCGATTTCGTGTCTCGTGGAGGAAAAATCGGTGCCCTTTGAAAACGGTTTGACCGATTGAAATCGGTGTGGTACCATTTTTTAGGTAATTGCACGTGTGATACAATGAATGAAAAGAAAAAGTGATTGTTGCTACCACTTCCTTAATAATGATAAATTTATTTGAAAATTTGATGCGCGCCGAGTGCGCTGTCCTTTACAACATCATAACGTATCGAAAACGTTGAAAATTGACCATAAAACACACATATTCGGATAGCGCATTCTTTTGTGACCAATATCCACACAAAGCATTATCAAAAAGTCAATAAACTTCCGTGAAAATGACTCAGTCATACCATCGTGTTTTGCTAACGTTAGACATATTTTCCGATGAAATCCGATCGATGGCTTATAGCCGGCATGTCATTCCACTTTTGCCAATCAGTCAGCACGGCATAGGCTGCAAGGCACCGCCCGCTTAGGGATATCGCCAAACCCTTGAAAATTTTAGTTGCATATAACTCGGCCGTTTCTGGGCCGATTGCGCTGAAACTTGGACTGTCGACAGGCAGGGCACTCACCAAGCGATGTAGGGTCATGTGTCACAGGTGGGGTGGACTCACGCACGTGCGCACGTGAGGGGGTCCGCTTCTACATCTGATGAATCCCTGGGTCGATTTCACTCAAATTTTGTACACTGTTGGGGACAATTTAGACAGGTGGCTGAGGCATAAGTCATCTGGAGTTTATTAAGCGCGTGCGCACGTGCACGGGCCCATTTATACATATCTCAAGAACAGGTAGGACGATAGCATTCAAATTTGTTAAACCCCAAGGTCAAGTATGAGTAGTGCATGAGTATACCGGGTATTGGTAGGGTATGGTATGGGAAGGGTAGGGTATGGGTAGGGTAGGGAAGGATAGGGTAGGGTACGTATGGGTAGGGTAGGGTAGGGTATTGCATGAGTAGGGTAATGTATAGGATAGAGGTAGTTTTGGGTATGGGTAGGGTAGGGTAAACTATGGGTATGGCAAGGTATAGGGTAGAGGTAGGTTTGCCGTTTGGGTAGGGTAGGGTAAAGTTGGGTATGGTAGGGTATAAGGTAAACGTAGGGTAGGGTATGGGTAGGACTAGGGTATGGGTAGGGTATATATATTGGTAGGGTAGGGTAGGGCCTTTTGCGTCTTTTCCGATTGGCGGCGGTTGGGCGTGCGATGCGGCCGGTTTCCTTTGTTGCGGCGTTTGCGGTTTTGTTTGTGGTTGGCGGCGCTGTTTTTTATTGCGACGCTTGCGTTGGTGTTTTGGGCGTGCGTTTTGCACGTTTTTGCGGTGTTTGCGTTTGTCGGCGGGCGGCCGTTTCTTGCGGCGTTTTGCAGTTGGCGGCGGGCAGGCGTGCGATGCGGGCGGTTTTTGCGGCGGCGTTTGCGTTTTTGCGGTGTTTGCGTTTGTCGGCGGCCGGCCGTTTTTTTGCGGCGTTTTGCGGTTGGCGGCGGGCAGGCGTGCGATGCAGGCGGTTTTTGCGGCGGTGTTTGCGTTATTGCGGTGTTTGTGTTTGGCGGTGGGCGGGCGGGCGATGCGGGCGGTTTTGATTTTTTTGTGGCGTTTTTGCGTTTTTTTTTGCGGTTTGCGGCGGGCGGGCGATTTTTTGCGACGTTTGCGTTGGCGCTTCGGGCGTGCGTTTTGCGCGTTTTGCGTTGGGGGGGGGGGGCGGGTGGCGCTTTTTTGTTCCCTTTTACGGTGTTTGCGTTTGGGGCGAGCGGGCGCTTTTTTGCGATGTTTTCGTCTGGTGGCGGGCGGGCGATTTTAGGCGTTTTCGGCTGGCGGTTAGCGTGCGTGCGATGCGGACAGTTTTTCGGCGTTTTGGCTTTTTTTTTTGCGTTGGGCGGGCGATTGTTTATTTTTTGCGACGTTTGCGTCGGCATTTCGGTCGTGCATTTGGCGCATTTTGCGGTTTTAGCGTTTGGCGGCGGGCGGCCGTTTTTTTCGAGGCGTTTGCGGTTTGCAGCGGGCGGGCGTGCGATGCGGGCGGTTTTTAATTTTTTTTGCGGCGTTTGCGGTTGGCGGCGGGCGGGCGCGCGATGGAGGCGGTTTTTATTTTTTGCGGCGTTTGCGGTGTTGTTTGCGGTTGGAGGCGGCCGTTTTTTATTTTGCGGTGTTTGCGGTTGGCGTCGGGCGGGCGTGTTTTTTTTAAATAATTCAATGTCCACACTTTTGGATCCGTAGTGCTCCTCGAAAAGCCATACCTACCTACCACACAGTTCAATGAAGAAGCTAACAAACACAACCTTACTTATATAAACATACAAGTTTTGACAACCAAACTAATAATTCGCTTAAACATATATCTCCAACCTATACAATTATCGCGTAAACCTGTATTCTAGTCTATATTATGATTTATAAGTTGTCTGTACGATCTCCATCCGTGTGTCATGTCTTATGTGTCTTATTGCGCCTGAAAGGCGCCGCGTATCGGCGTGAAATTTGGCATGCCGAATCTGTGGGCGTGGGCGGCCTTTGTATTAAAATTTGGGCGTGATCGGACCAGGGGTGCGCCGTCGGCACGTGCAAAAGGGTGCTCTCATAGGGTTAACACGGGGCTGGCTGACATGCCGATCGGACGAAAATTGGGCCTGCAGCGCTCCTTTCCCGAGCTTATTACTCGGCGAAACGAGGTCGTAGAGACATGCGGTTGCCACCACTGGATAGAGGAGAGATGGAGCTAGCGTATTGATATGGTTTCATAGTATAGCACGCGCCACGTGCAAGGTAAAATCCCCGGTTGTGAAAAAATGACCGATTTCGTGCATTGTGGGAAGAAAACCGATGCCGCTGGAAAACGGCTTAACGGAATAAAATCGGTGTTGTATCATTTTGCAGACAAATGTACGTGTAATCAGAGGAAAGCAAATAAAAATTGTTGATCCGTACCATTTCTTTAAAAATGACAGATTTATTTGAAAATTTGATTCGTACGGAGCGCGATGTCCTTTACAACATCAAAACGTATTGAAAACGCTGATAAATCGCTATGAAACCTACATATTCGGAAAGAGCATTCTTTTCTGACCAATATCCATCCAAAATATTATCGAAAAGTCAATAAGCTTTTGTGAAAATGACTCAAACATACGACCGTGTTTTGTTAACGTTACAGGTATTTTTCGACAAAATCTGATCGATGGCTTATGGCCGGCAGGTCATACAACTTTTCACAATAGCTGTCAAAGCATGGGCTGCAATGCACCACCCGTAAAGGGGAATTCCAAACACTGAAAATAAGCGCCTACCAGTAAACAGCACATTATTGTACTAGGAATAACTCAGCTACTACTGGGCCGATTGCGCTGAAACTTGGACTGTGGGTGGAGGGGACAATAACCTGGCGATGCATGGTCATTTCTGACAGGTAGGGTGGATCGATTGCACGTGCGCACGTGAGGGGTCCACTTATACATCTCAAGAACGGCTGGGCCGATTTCGCTCAAATTTCGTTCACTGTTGGGGACAATTTAGAAAGGTGGCTGGCACAAGTCATCTGGAGTCTCAGCTAGCGCGTGCGCACGTGCAGTGGGCCAGTTTTATATCTCAAGAACGGCTGGGCCGATTGCGCTCAAACTTGGTACGTTACTTTAATCGAGTATGAGAAGGGTAACTAAGTGTTATTAGTAAGTTAGGGTATGGGTAGGTTAGGGTAGGGTAGGGTGGGTTTGAGTTTGATAAAGGCAAACCATGAGAAAGGCTCCAACAACCCGCAACCAGCACCAGCATACCATGCCGTTCAAACAAATATCCAACTCCGACAAAATAAGACAAATAAAAATCAAAAGTTCCCACACCCAAAATAATGCCTCCTCAAACGCATCCATCAAAACGCACAGTTATAGCGCAAAACATGCCATCTAGTCTATATTATGATTTATAAGTCGTCCGTCCAATCTCCATCCATCCGTGTGTCATGTCTTATGTGTCTTATTGCGCCTGAAAGGCGCCGCGTATCGGCGTGAAATTTGGCATGCCGAGTCTGTGGGCGTGGGCGGCCTTTGTATTAAAATTTGGGGCTGATCGGGCCAGGGGTGCGCCGTCGGCACGTGCAAAAGGGCGCTTCCATAGAGATAACACGGTGCCGGCGCAAACCGCCAACGGGCGAAAAACGGGCCGACATGTATCGCTTTCCGGGCTTAGATCTCGGCAACCGGTGGTCACAGAGAGAAGCGGCTGCCACCAATGGATAGAGGAGAGATGGGCCTAGCGTATTGATATGGTTTCATAGCATAGCACGCGCCACGTGCAAGACAGCACCCCCGGTTGCGAAAAAATGGCCGATTTCGTGCATTGTGACGGGAAAATCGATGCCGCTGGAAAACGGCTTGACGGAATGAAATCGGTAAGGTGCCATTTTGCAGGCAAATGTACGTGTAATCAGAGGATAGCAGATAAAAAGTGATGATCCGTACCATTTCCTTAATAATGAAAAATTAATTTGAAAATTTGATTCGCGCGGAGCGCGACGTCCTTTACAACATCAAAACGTATTGAAAACGCTGATCAATCGCTATGAAACCTACATATTCGGAAAGAGCATTCTTTTCTGACCAATATCCACCCAAAACATTATCGAAAAGTCAATAAACTTTTGTGAAAATGACTCAAGCATGTGACCGTGTTTTGTTAACGTTACCGGTATTTTTCGACAAAATCCGATCGATGGCTTATGGCCGGCAAGTCATTCAACTTTTGACAATAGCTATCAAAGCATGGGCTGCGATACACCGCCCGCCAAGGGGAATTCCAAACACTGAAAATAAGCGCCTACCAGTAAACAACACATTTTTGTACTAGGAATAACTCAGCTGCTACTGGGACGATTGCGCTGAAACTTGGACTGTGGGTGGAGGGGGCACTCATCTGGCGATGCATGGTCATGTGTGACAGGTAGGGTGGATCGATTGCACGTGCGCACGTGAGGGGTCCACTTATACATCTCAAGAACGGCTGGGCCGATTTCGCTCAAATTTTGTACACCGTTAGGAACAATTTAGAAGGGTGGCTGGAATAAGTCATCTAGAGTCTCAGTTAGCGCGTGCGCACGTGCAGCGGGCCGCTTTTATATCTCAAGAACGGCTGGGCCGATTGCGCTCAAATTTGGTACGTTACTTTAATCGAGTATGAGAAGGGTAACTACCTGGGGCATTCCACGTCAAATCAAACACCGAAATCCGTCATCCCCTTCGATTTTTCTGAAAATTTGTAGGCAGACTGGGCATGGTTCAAAACTGAGTTACGTATAATATTTTCGAAATTTGATAAAGTATCGCTGAGATATAGGTCATCGAATATAGCCAAAAATGCCACACATCAATTTTTTAAATGTCTATAACTCTGGTTCCTTTTCTGGTATCAAAATGATATTAACAGGGTCTTGTAGGCAATTGATAAGGCTTTGGTTTTTCATTATAAAATTAAATTGAAGTGACCTTGAAATGCATTTGACCTTGAATTAAAACAGAAAAATGTAAATAGCAAAAAACACGTCACCTTCGATTCGGGTAATTTTTACATATTATGTCCGTCACAATGTTCCTAACCATCTGTGAAAAAATTGGAGTGGGCCATTCATAACTCTCGCGGCAAACGCCGTTTTCATGCATCAACATCACGCAACCGCGCGTGACCTTGAAAGACAGAGTCAAGACATGCTTGCTTGTGTACACTTTCTGAAATGAATGATTGCTGATTAGTGATATCCCGACCCAAACTCTGCGAGAATGGAAATACATAGTCATCGTAGTCAAGCATGCAAGTTCCATAGTAAAAGTGTCTCAGGCAAACGGTATTTTGCGGCGAATTTTGAGCCGTGTGGAAATGCATCATGAAGCCAAAAATTCAACGAAAACATTATCACGCAACGATATCTTCACGTCTTTTTATCTTCACTATACGAAAGAATATACATTTTTGAGTATGTATGGGGAATTTCTAGTTAATCCAATAATAAATATGGCAGTTAGAGACCTGCTAAGAACATGTCGCCGACTGAGGTGGGATCGGCCGACGCGGGAAACGCAGCAATCACAATTTTGTGTTTACACGTTCATATTTCAATTGTTTACCAACCGATTTTCAAAATTCTTACACCATAAGATTGCCTATACATTTTTTAGTCTTCTCACAAAATTTGAAGCGAATCGAACGTAATCAGCGGTAAGGAGCGCGATGTAAAGACGGAACCGTTCCGTTCCGTCCCGGCACAGTCTACAATTCAGGCGGCGGCTAGCGGTCGGCGCCGGCTGCCGAGTCGCCGCGTCGCCGCGGCGACAGGATGTTCACTTTACACCGCTAATACTAGACCAGTTGTGAACCGATTTTCTTCTTGCTTGCACGATGAGATGTGCAATTCAATTTTGGACAGGTAGCTATAATTAATTTCGCATTAATACTATGAGATATTGGCGAAAAACAGGAGGGGTGGGGCGAAATTCACTCTTCCCCCTCCACTGCGCGTGGTAACATGCGTTAGCATATGTGCCATTTTCTTCAAAACTTATGAATGGCCCACTCTAATTTTTTCACAGGTTGTTAATAATATGGTAAGCAATAAAATATATGAAAATTAGCCAAATCGAAGGTGACGTGTTTTTTGCTATTTCAATTTTTGTGCTTAAGAACAGAGTTAAGCAAATTTCAAGGTCATATATTTAAGTAGGTGCAATTCTAAACAAATGCTTAAGAAATTACCTAAACAGTAAGGTTTATTTCATTCAAATCAAACAAGTACAACCAAAGTTATGGTCGTTCAAAAATATAGAGATGCAGCATTTTGTAAAAATTCGATGCCCTATATTTAGAAGACCTGTGGTCAGAATGTGCAAAAAACATCAATGTAATGTTCGGGACGACACAGGAACTCGCTCACAAATTTATAATGAAATCGCTGATGGTAAGGTGCAAAACAGCCGATTTTTGTTCGATTTGACGTGGAATGCCCCACCTGTAGGTTATGAGTAAGGTAGGGTGTGGGTAGGGTAGGGTAGGGTAGGGTAGGGTAGGGTAGGGTAGGGTAAGGTAGGGTAGGGTAGGGTAGGGTAGGGTAGGGTAGGGTAGAGGTAGGGTATGTATATTTGTAGGTTATGTTAAGTTTGAGTGCATAAGGGCCCAACATCCGAAAGACTAAAACAACCCCGGGTAATCAGCACCAGCATACCATACAGTTCAGTTAAAACCAAATGTCAAACTTCACCTAGCTCATACAAATAAAAATATAACCTCATACACCCAAACTAATGCCCCCATTAACAATATCTATCGAATCTATACAGTTATCGCCCAAACATGGCCATCTAGTCTATATTATGAATTATAACATGTCCGTCCATGCGTCATGCCTTATGTGTCTTATTGCGCCTGAAAGGCGCCGCGTATCGACGTGAAATTTGGCATGTCGAATCTGTGGGCGTGGGCGGCCTTTGTATTAAAATTTGGGCGTGATCGGGCCAGGGGTGCGCCGTCGGCACGTGCAAAAGGGTGCTTCCATAGGGTTAACACGGGAAACGGTCAAATCGAAGATCGGGCGAAAACCGGCCTGCGGCGCCCGCTTCCCGGCTGTATAAATCGGCAACGGAGGGTCGCAGCGAGAAGCGGTTTACACCACTCGATAGAGGAGAGATGGGCCTAGCGTATTGACATGGTTTCATAGTATAGCACGCGCCACGTGCAATACAGCACCCCCGGTTGTGAAAAATGACCGATTTCGTGCATTGTGACGGGAAAATCGATGCCGCTGGAAAACGGCTTGACGGAATGAAATCGGTGTTGTATCATTTTGCAGACAAATGTATGTGTAATCAGAGAATAGCAAACAAAAACTGATGATCCGTACCATTTCCTTAATAATGAAAAATTAATTTGAAAATTTGATTCGCGCGGAGCGCGACGTCCTTTACAACATCAAAACGTATTGAAAACGCTGATCAATCGCTATGAAACCTACATATTCGGAAAGAGCATTCTTTTCTGACCAATATCCACCCAAAATATTATCGAAAAGTCAATAAACTTTTGTGAAAATGACCCAAGCATGTGACCGTGTTTTGTTAACGTTACCGGTATTTTTCGACAAAATCCGATCGATGGCTTATGGCCGGCAAGTCATTCACCTTTTGACCATAGCTATCAAAGCATGGGCTGCAATACACCGCCCGCCAAGGGGAATTCCAAACACTGAAAATAAGCGCCTACCAGTAAACAGCACATTTTTGTACTAGGAATAACTCAGCTGCTACTGGGCCGATTGCGCTGAAACTTGGACTGTGGGTGGAGGGGGCACTCATCTGGCGATGCATGGTCATGTGTGACAGGTAGGGTGGATTGATTGCACGTGCGCACGTGAGGGGTCCACTTATACATCTCAAGAACGGCTGGGCCGATTTCGCTCAAATTTTGTACACCGTTAGGAACCATTTAGAAGGGTGGCTGGAATAAGTCATCTAGAGTCTCAGTTAGCGCGTGCGCACGTGCAGCGGGCCGCTTTTATATCTCAAGAACGGCTGGGCCGATTGCGCTCAAATTTGGTACGTTACTTTAATCGAGTATGAGAAGGGTAACTATGTGTAGGTTATGAGTAAGGTAGGGTATGGGTAGGTTAGGGTAGGATAGGGTGGGTTTGAGTTCGATAAAGGCAAACCATGAGAAAGGCTCTAACAACCCGCAACCGGCACCAGCATACCATGCCGTTCAAACAAATATCCAACTCCGACAAAATAAGACAAATAAAAATCAAAAGTTGCCACACCCAAACTAATGCCCCATTAAACGCATCTATCAAAACGCACAGTTATAGCGCAAAACATGCCATCTAGTCTATATTATGATTTATAAGTTGTCCGTGCGTGCGTGCGTGTGTCATGACTTATGTGTCTTATTGCGCCTGAAAGGCGCCGCGTATCGGCGTGAAATTTGGCATGCCGAATCTGTGGGTGTGGGCGGCCTTTGTATTAAAATTTGGGGGTGATCACACCAGGGGTGCGCCGTCAGCACGCGCTCGCGTGCGCCATAGGGTTAACACGGGAAACGGCCAAAACGGACATCGGACGAAATCGGGCCGACACTGCTTGCTCCCCGCGCTAATAACTCTGCAACGGGGGGCCGTAGCGAAATGGGGTTGCCACCACTGGATAGAGGAGAGCTGGGCCTAGCGTATTGATATGGTTTCATAGTATAGCACGCGCCACGTGCAAGACAGCACCCCCGGTTGTGAAAAAATGACCGATTTCATGCATTTTGGGAAGAAAACCGATGCCGCTGGAAAACGGCTTGACGGAATGAAATCGGTGTTGTATCATTTTGCAGACAAATGTACGTGTAATAATAGGAAAGCAAATAAAAAGTGACGATCCGTACTATTTCTTTAATAATGAAAAATTAATTTGAAAATTTGATTTTTACGGAGCGCGATGTCCTTTACAACACCAAAACGTATTGAAAACGATGATCAATCGTTATGAAACCTACATATTCGGAAAGAGCATTCTTTTCTGACCAATATCCACCCAAAATATTATCGAAAAGTCAATAAACTTTTGTGAAAATGACTCAAGCATGCGACCGTGTTTTGATAACGTTACGCGTATTTTCCGACGAAATCGGATCGGTGGCTTCGGCAGACAGGCCCAGGCAGGCCATTGAACCTTTGACAACAAACGGTAGCGGAAGGCACCTCTCGCCAGGGGAATTCGCCAGTAAATAAAATAAATTTATTCTTGCAATAACTCAGCCGCTACCGGGCCGATTGTGCTGAATTTTGGGACTGTCAACGGGCACATATCGAACGACACATTACCATATGTAGGGTGCTAAATGCTAATGCACGTGCACACCTGGAAAGGAGCAGTTTCCTATCTCAAGAACGGCTGGGCCAATTTCTCTCAAACTTGGTGCACACTACAGAACCCGTAAAATCAATTAAATACCATACAGTTATCGCGCAAACATGGCCATCTAGTCGGATATATTATAAAAGAGAAGTTGTCGGTCTGTAACAAGCGCAAAGTGTCATCCACATCTGGGTGTCTTGCGCCGGAACGGCGCCATGTAGGAGCGTGAAATTTGGCAGTCGACAAGCGTGGTCAAATCGAACGATCGTATTAAAATCTGGGGGCAATCCGACCAGGGGTGCGTCTCTGGCGGCGTCGCGAGCACGAGGCACGCTCGCCATTGGTTTAACACGGGGCGCGAAAAACGGCGCCGTCGGCCGAAATCGGTGCGAGCCGTGTCCCTTTCCGGGCCTATATCTTGACGACCAGTTGTCACAGCGACACACAGCTGCCACCGATCGATAGAGGAGAGATAAAGCTAGCGTATTGATGTGGTTTTATAACGTTGGGCGCGTCACGTGCACATCAGGACCAATTGTTGTGAAAAAATGACCGATTTCGTGCCTCGTGGAGGAAAAATCGGTGCCGTTTGAATACGGTTTGGCCGAATGAAATCGGTGTGATACCATTTTTTAGGTAAATATATGAGAAAATGGATGATGGTAAACAAAAAGTGATTATGTCTACCATTTCCTTAATAATGTAAAATTCATTTCAAAGTTTGGTGTGCGCAGAGTGCGCTGTCCTTTACAACAGGATAACGTATTGAAAACGTTGAAAATTGGCCATGAAACACGCATATTCGGATAGCGCATTCTTTTCTCATCAATATCCACCCAAAATATTATCAAAAAGTCAATAAACTTCCGTGAAAATGACTCAGGCATACCACCGTGTTTTGTTAACGTTAGACATATTTTCCGATGAAATCCGATCGATGGCTTATAGCCGGCATGTCATTAAACATTTGCCAATCAGTCAGCAAGGCATAGGCTGCAAGGCACCACCCGCTTAGGGATATTGCAAACTCTTGAAAATTGTGCTGGCATATAACTCAGCCGTTTCTGTGCCGATTGTGCTGAAACTTGGACTGTCGGCAGGCAGGGCACTCACCAAGCGATGTAGGGCCATGTGTCACGAGTGGGGTGGACTCATGCACGCGCGCACGTGAGGGTGTCTGCTTCTACATCTGATGAATCCCTGGGTCTATTTCACACATATTTTGTACACTGTTAGGGACAATTAAGACAGGTGGCTCCCATAAGTCAACTGGAGTCTCAGTAAGCGCGTGCGCACGTGCAGGGGGCCCATTTATACATATCTCAAGAACAGGTAGGACGATAGCACTCAAATTTGGTAAAACTCCTCGGTCAAGTATGAGTAGGGCATGAGTATGCCGGGTATATGTAGGTAGAGACTAGGGTACGGTATGGGAAGGGTAGGGTATGGATATGGGTAGGGTAGGGTAGGGTAGGTTAGGGTACGTATGGGTAGGGTAGGGTAGGTTATTGTATGGGTAGGGTAGTGTATAGGATAGGTGTAGTTTTGGGTATGGGTAGGGTTAAGTATGGGTATGGTAAGGTATAGGGTAGAGGTAGGTTTGCCGTTTAGGTAGCGTACGGTAAAGTTGGGTATGATAGGGTAAAGTTGGGTATGGTAGGGTATAAGGTAAACGTTGGGTAGGGTATGGGTAGGACTAGGGTATGGGTAGGGTACGGCGGGCGGCCGTTTTTTGCGGCGTTTTGCGGTTTGCGGCGGGCTGCTGTTTTTCGCGGTGTTTTGCGGTTGCCGGCGGGCGGCCGTTTTTTGCGGTGTTGCGGTTTGCGGCGGGCGGCCGTTTTTTGTGGCGGTTTGTGGCGGGCGGCCGTTTTTTGCGGCGTTTTGCGGTTTGCGACGGGCGGCCGCTTTTTTGCGGCGTTTTGCGGTTGCCGGCGGCCGGCCGTTATTTGTGGTCTGTCGGTTTGCGGCGGGCGGCCGTTTTTTGCGGAATTTTGCGTTCGGCGGCGGGCGATGCGGGCGTTTTTTTTTGCGGTGGCGGTGTTTGTGTTTTTTGCGGTGTTTGCGTTTTGTGGCGGACGCTCGTTTTTTGCGGCGTTTTTTGCGTTTTTTTCTGCGGTTTTCGGCGGGCGGGCGATTGTTTTTTTTTTTGCGAAGTTTGCGTTGCCGTTTTGGGCGTGCGTTTTGCGCGTTTTGCGGTGTTTGCCGTTTGGCGGCGGGCGGGCGGTTTTTCACAATTAAAGTCCCAACCTTCGGATCCGCAGTGCTGTTCGACAAGCGCTGCCCGGGCCTATGGGTAGGGTATGTATATTGGTAGGGTAGGGTAGGGCCTTTTGCGGCTTTTTCGATTGGCGGCGGTTGGGCGTGCGATGCGGGCGGTTTCCTTTCTTGCGGCGTTTGCGGCGTTTTGCGGTTGGCGGCGGGCAGGCGTGCGATGCGGGCGGTTTTTTGCGGCGGTGTTTGCGTTTTTGCGGTGTTTGCGTTTGTCGGCGGGTGGCCGTTTTTTGCGGCGTTTTGCGGTTGGCGGCGGGCAGGCG
The DNA here is from genome assembly GCF_019059575.1 of Amphibalanus amphitrite. Taxonomy (NCBI): domain Eukaryota; kingdom Metazoa; phylum Arthropoda; class Thecostraca; order Balanomorpha; family Balanidae; genus Amphibalanus; species Amphibalanus amphitrite. The sequence goes on along the minus strand of NW_024883124.1, from coordinate 46,645 downwards.
TGCGATGCGGGCGGTTTTTTGCGCCGGTGTTTGTGCTTGGCGGCGGGTGATGCGGGCGGTTTTGATTTGTTTGCGGCGTTTTTGCGTTTTTTTTTTTGCGGTTCGCGGCGGACGGGCGATTTTTTATTAGTTTTAATTTATTGCGACATTTGCGTTGGCATTTCGGGCGTGCGTTTGGCGCATTTTGCGGTTTTAGCGTTTAGCGGCGAGCGGCCGTTTTTTCTAGGCGTTTGCGGCTCGCGGCGGGCGGGCGTGCGATGCGGGCGGTATTCATTTTTGCGGCGTTTGCGGTTGGCGGCGGGCGGGAGCGCGATGCGGGCGGCTTTTATTTTTTGCGGCGTTTGTGGTGTTGTTTGCGGTTGGAGGCGGTCGTTTTTTATTTTTGCGGCGTTTGCGGTTGGCGGCGGGCGGGCGTGTTTTTTTAATAATTAAATGTCCAAACTTTTGGATCCGTAGTGCTCCTCGAAAAGCTATGCCTACCTACTATACATTTAAATAAAGTAACTTTCAAACTCAACCCTACTTATATAAACATACAAACCAAACTAATGGCCCCATCAACAATATCTATCCAACCATACAGTTATCGCGTAAACCTGTATTCTAGTCGGATATATTATAAAAGAGAAGTTGTCGGTCTGTACGTCTGTGTGTCACAAAAGAAAAGTGTCATCCACATCTGGGTGTCTTGCGCCGGAACGGCGCCATGTAGGAGCGTGAAATTTGGCAGGCACCAAGAGTGATCAAATCGAACGATCGTATTAAAATTTGGGGGCAATCCGACCAGGGGTGCGTCTCTGGCGGCGTCGCGAGCACGAGCCACGCTCGCCATTGGTTTAACACGGGGCGCGAAAAATGGCGATATTGGCCGAAATCGGTCCGACGCGTGCTCCTTTCCGGGCTTATATCTTTACTACCGGTGGTCACAGCGACACGCGGTTGCCACTGATCGATAGAGGAGAGCTAAAGCTAGCGTATTGATATGGTTTTATAACGTTGGGCGCGTCACGTGCACATCAGGACCAATTGTTGTGAAAAAGTAACCGATTTTGTGCCTCGTGGAGTAAAAATCGATGCCGTTTGAAAACTGTTTGACCGAATGAAATCGGTTTGGTACCATTTTTTAGGTAAATATATGAGAAAATGGATGATGGTAAACAAAAAGTGATTATGTCTACCATTTCCTTAATAATGTAAAATTCATTTGAAAGGTTGATGCACGCCGAGTGCGCTGTCGTTTACAACACGATAACGTATCGAAAACGTTGAAAATTGACCATGAAACACACATATTCGGATAGCGCATTCTCTGCTGACCAATATCCACCCAAAATATTATCAAAAAGTCAATAAACTTCCGTGAAAATGACTAAGATATACTACCGTGTTTTGTTAACGTTAGACATATTTTCCGATGAAATCCGATCGATGGCTTATAGCCGGCATGTCATTAAACTTTTGCCAATCAGTCAGCACGGCATAGGCTACAAGGCACCGCCGGCTTAAGGATATCGCCAAACCCTGGAAAATTGTACTTGCATATAACTCAGTCGTTTCTGGGCCGATTGCGCTGAAACTTGGACTTACGGCAGGCAGGGCACTCACCAAGCGATGTAGGGTCATGTGTCACAGGTGGGGTGGACTCATGCACGTGCGCACGTGAGGGGGTCTGCTTCTACATCTGATGAATCCCTGGGTCGATTTTAATCAAATTTTGTACACTGTTAGGGACAATTTAGACAGGTTGCTGACATAAGTCATCTGGAGTTTATTAAGCGCGTGCGCACGTGCAGGGGTTCATTTATACATATCTCAAGAACAGGTAGGACGATAGCACTCAAATTTGGTAAACCTCCTCGGTCAAGTATGAGTAGGGCATGAGTATGCCGGGTATAGGTAGGATACGGTATGGCAAGGGTAGGGTATGGGTAGGGTAGGGTAGAGTACGTATGGATAGGGTAGGGTAGTGTATAGGATAGAGATAGGTTTAAGTATGGGAAGGGTATGGTAAAGTATGGGTATGGTAAGGTATAGGGTAGAGGTAGGTTTGCCGTTTGGGTAGAGTAGGGTAAAGTTGGGTATGTTAGAGTATAAGGTAAACGTAGGGTAGGGTATGGGTAGGGTATGGATAGGACTAGGGTATGGGTAGGTTATGTATATTGGTAGGGTAGGGTAGGGCCTTTTGCGGCTTTTTCGATTGTCGGCGGTTAGGTGTGCGATGCGGGCGGTTTCCTTTGTTGCGGCGTTTGCGGCGTTTTGCGGTTGGCGGCGGCCAGGCGTGCGATGCGGGCGTTTTTTTTTTTGGGGGGGGGGGCGGTGTTTGCGTTTTTGCGGTGTTTGCGTTTGTCGGCGGGCGGCCGTTTTTTTGCGGCGTTTTGCGGTTGGCGGCGGGCAGGCGTGCGATGCGGGCAGTTTTTTTGCGGCGGTGTTTGTGTTTGGTGGCGGGCGGTTGGGCGATGCGGGTGGTTTTGATTTGTTTGCGGCGTTTTTGCGTTTTGTTTTGCGTTTTGCGGCGGGCGGGCGATTTTTTATTTGTTTTAATTCATTGCGACGTTTGCGTTGGTGTTTCGGGCGTGCGTTTTGCGTTTTGGGGCGGGCGGGCGCTTTTTTGTTTCCTTTTTACGGTGTTTGCGTTTGGGGCGAGCGGGCGCTTTTTTGCGGTGTTTGCGTTTGGTGGCGGGCGGGCGATTTTTAGGCGTTTTCGGTTTGCGGTTTGCGTGCGTGCGATGCGGACGTTTTTTCGGAGTTTCTGCGTTTTTTGCGTTGGGCGGGCGATTGTTTATTTTTTGCGACGTTTGTCGGGCGTGCCTTTCGCGCATTTTGCGGTTTTAGCGTTTGGCGGCGGGTGGCCGTTTTTCGAGGCGTTTGCGGTTGGCGGCGGGCGGGCGTGCGATGCGGGCGGTTTTCATTTTTGCGGCGTTTGCGGTTGGCGGCGGGCGGGCGCGCGATGCGGGCGGTTTTTATTTTTTGCGGCGTTTGCGGTGTTATTTGCGGTTGGAGGCGATCGTTTTTTATTTTTGCGGCGTTTGCGGTTGGCGGCGGGCGGGCGTGTTTTTTTTTAAATAATTCAATGGCCAAACTATTGGATCCGTAGTGCTCCTCGAAAAGCCATACCTACCTACTTACAATTAAATAAAGTAACTATAAAACTCAACCCTACCTATATAAGCATACAAGTTTTGACAACCAAACTAATGGCCCCATCAACAATATCTATCCAAACGTACAGTTATCGCGTAAACCTGTATTCTAGTCGGATATATTATAAAAGAGAAGTTGTCTGTGTGTCACAAACGAAAAGTGTCATCCACATCTGGGTGTCTTGCGCCGGAACGGCGCCATGTAGGAGCGTGAAATTTGGCAGGCACCAAGCGTGGTCAAATCGAACGATCGTATTAAAATTTGGGCGCAATCCGACCAGGGGTGTGTCTCTGGCAGGGTCAAGAGCACGAGGCACGCTCGCCATTGGTTTAACACGCGGCGCGAAAAATGGCGATATCGGCCGAAATCGGTCCGACGCGTGCTCCTTTCCGGGCTTATATCTTGACGACCGGTGGTCACAGCGACACGCGGTTGCCACCGATCGATAGAGGAGAGATAAAGCTAGCGTATTGATATGGTTTTATAACGTTGGTCGCGTCACGTGCAAATCAGGACCAATTGTTGTGAAAAAATGACCGATTTCGTGTCTCGTGGAGGAAAAATCGGTGCCCTTTGAAAACGGTTTGACCGATTGAAATCGGTGTGGTACCATTTTTTAGGTAATTGCACGTGTGATACAATGAATGAAAAGAAAAAGTGATTGTTGCTACCACTTCCTTAATAATGATAAATTTATTTGAAAATTTGATGCGCGCCGAGTGCGCTGTCCTTTACAACATCATAACGTATCGAAAACGTTGAAAATTGACCATAAAACACACATATTCGGATAGCGCATTCTTTTGTGACCAATATCCACACAAAGCATTATCAAAAAGTCAATAAACTTCCGTGAAAATGACTCAGTCATACCATCGTGTTTTGCTAACGTTAGACATATTTTCCGATGAAATCCGATCGATGGCTTATAGCCGGCATGTCATTCCACTTTTGCCAATCAGTCAGCACGGCATAGGCTGCAAGGCACCGCCCGCTTAGGGATATCGCCAAACCCTTGAAAATTTTAGTTGCATATAACTCGGCCGTTTCTGGGCCGATTGCGCTGAAACTTGGACTGTCGACAGGCAGGGCACTCACCAAGCGATGTAGGGTCATGTGTCACAGGTGGGGTGGACTCACGCACGTGCGCACGTGAGGGGGTCCGCTTCTACATCTGATGAATCCCTGGGTCGATTTCACTCAAATTTTGTACACTGTTGGGGACAATTTAGACAGGTGGCTGAGGCATAAGTCATCTGGAGTTTATTAAGCGCGTGCGCACGTGCACGGGCCCATTTATACATATCTCAAGAACAGGTAGGACGATAGCATTCAAATTTGTTAAACCCCAAGGTCAAGTATGAGTAGTGCATGAGTATACCGGGTATTGGTAGGGTATGGTATGGGAAGGGTAGGGTATGGGTAGGGTAGGGAAGGATAGGGTAGGGTACGTATGGGTAGGGTAGGGTAGGGTATTGCATGAGTAGGGTAATGTATAGGATAGAGGTAGTTTTGGGTATGGGTAGGGTAGGGTAAACTATGGGTATGGCAAGGTATAGGGTAGAGGTAGGTTTGCCGTTTGGGTAGGGTAGGGTAAAGTTGGGTATGGTAGGGTATAAGGTAAACGTAGGGTAGGGTATGGGTAGGACTAGGGTATGGGTAGGGTATATATATTGGTAGGGTAGGGTAGGGCCTTTTGCGTCTTTTCCGATTGGCGGCGGTTGGGCGTGCGATGCGGCCGGTTTCCTTTGTTGCGGCGTTTGCGGTTTTGTTTGTGGTTGGCGGCGCTGTTTTTTATTGCGACGCTTGCGTTGGTGTTTTGGGCGTGCGTTTTGCACGTTTTTGCGGTGTTTGCGTTTGTCGGCGGGCGGCCGTTTCTTGCGGCGTTTTGCAGTTGGCGGCGGGCAGGCGTGCGATGCGGGCGGTTTTTGCGGCGGCGTTTGCGTTTTTGCGGTGTTTGCGTTTGTCGGCGGCCGGCCGTTTTTTTTGCGGCGTTTTGCGGTTGGCGGCGGGCAGGCGTGCGATGCAGGCGGTTTTTGCGGCGGTGTTTGCGTTATTGCGGTGTTTGTGTTTGGCGGTGGGCGGGCGGGCGATGCGGGCGGTTTTGATTTTTTTGTGGCGTTTTTGCGTTTTTTTTTTGCGGTTTGCGGCGGGCGGGCGATTTTTTGCGACGTTTGCGTTGGCGCTTCGGGCGTGCGTTTTGCGCGTTTTGCGTTGGGGGGGGGGGGCGGGTGGCGCTTTTTTGTTCCCTTTTACGGTGTTTGCGTTTGGGGCGAGCGGGCGCTTTTTTGCGATGTTTTCGTCTGGTGGCGGGCGGGCGATTTTTAGGCGTTTTCGGCTGGCGGTTAGCGTGCGTGCGATGCGGACAGTTTTTCGGCGTTTTGGCGTTTTTTTTTTTGCGTTGGGCGGGCGATTGTTTATTTTTTGCGACGTTTGCGTCGGCATTTCGGTCGTGCATTTGGCGCATTTTGCGGTTTTAGCGTTTGGCGGCGGGCGGCCGTTTTTTTCGAGGCGTTTGCGGTTTGCAGCGGGCGGGCGTGCGATGCGGGCGGTTTTTAATTTTTTTGCGGCGTTTGCGGTTGGCGGCGGGCGGGCGCGCGATGGAGGCGGTTTTTATTTTTTGCGGCGTTTGCGGTGTTGTTTGCGGTTGGAGGCGGCCGTTTTTTATTTTGCGGTGTTTGCGGTTGGCGTCGGGCGGGCGTGTTTTTTTTAAATAATTCAATGTCCACACTTTTGGATCCGTAGTGCTCCTCGAAAAGCCATACCTACCTACCACACAGTTCAATGAAGAAGCTAACAAACACAACCTTACTTATATAAACATACAAGTTTTGACAACCAAACTAATAATTCGCTTAAACATATATCTCCAACCTATACAATTATCGCGTAAACCTGTATTCTAGTCGGATATATTATAAAAGAGAAGTTGTCGGTCTGTACGTCTGTGTGTCACAAACGAAAAGTGTCATCCACATCTGGGTGTCTTGCGCCGGAACGGCGCCATGTAGGGGCGTGAAATTTGGCAGGCTCCAAGCGTGGTCAAATCGAACGATCGTATTAAAATTTGGGCGCAATCCGACCAGGGGTGCGTCTCTGGCGGCGTCGCGAGCACGAGGCACGCTCGCCATTGGTTTAACACGCGGCGCGAAAAATGGCGATATTGGCCGAAATCGGTGCGACGCGTGCTCCTTTCCTGGCTTATATCTTGACGACCGGTGGTCACAGCGACACGCGGTTGCCACCGATCGATAGAGGAGAGATAAAGCTAGCGTATTGATATGGTTTTATAACGTTGGTCGCGTCACGTGCACATCAGGACCAATTGTTGTGAAAAAATGGCCGATTTCGGGCCTCGTGGAGGAAAAATCGGTGCCGTTTGAAAACGGTTTGACCGAATGAAATCGGTGTGGTACCATTTTTTAGGTAAATATATGAGAAAATGGATGATGGTAAACAAAAAGTGATTATGTCTACCATTTCCTTAATAATGTAAAATTCATTTGAAAGGTTGATGCGCGCCGAGTGCGCTGTCGTTTACAACACGATAACGTATCGAAAACGTTGAAAATTGACCATGAAACGCACATACTCGGATAGCGCATTCTTTTCTGATCAATATCCACCCAAAATATTATCGAAAAGTCAATAAACTTCCGTGAAAATGACTCAGGCATACCACCGTGTTTTGTTAACGTTAGACATATTTTCCGATGAAATCCGATCGATGGCTTATAGCCGGCATGTCTTTAAACTTTTGCCAATCAGTCAGCACGGCATAGGCTACAGGGCACCGCCCGCTTAGGGATATCGCCAAACCCTTGAAAACTGTACTTGCATATAACTCAGCCGTTTCTGGGCCGATTGCGCTGAAACTTGGACTGTCGGCAGGCAGGGCACTCACCAAGCGATGTAGGACCATGTGTCACGAGTGGGGTGGACTTATGCACGCGCGCACGTGAGGGGGTCTGCTTCTACATCTGAGGAATCCCTGGGTCGAATCAATCAAATTTTGTACACTGCTAGGGACAATTTAGACAGGTGGCTGACATAAGTCATCTGGAGTTTATTAAGCGCGTGCGCACGTGCAGGGGCCCATTTATACATGTCTCAAGAACAGGTAGGACAATAGCACTCAAATTTGGTAAATCTCCTCAGTCAAGTATGAGTAGGGCATGAGTATGCCGGGTATAGGTAGGGTACGGTATGGGAAGGGTAGGGTTTGGGTAGGAATAGGGTATGGGTAGGGTATGTATATTGGTAGGGTAGGGTAGGGCCTTTTGCGGCTTTTTCGATTGGCGGCGGTTGGGCGTGCGATGCGGGCGGTTTCCTTTATTGCGGCGTTTGCGGCGTTTTGCGGTTGGCGGCGGGCAGGCGTGCGATGCGGGCGGTTTTTTGCGGCGGTGTTTGCGTTTTTGCGGTGATTGCGATTGTCGGCGGGCGGCCGTTTTTTTGCGGAGTTTTGCGGTTGGCGGCGGGCAGGCGTGCGATGCGGGCGGTTTTTTGCGGCGGTGTTTGCGTTTTTTGGTGTTTGAGTTTGTCGGCGGGCGGCCGCTTTTTTTGCGGCGTTTTGCGATTGGCGGCGGGCAGGCGTGCGATGCGGGCGTTTTTTTGCGGCGGTGTTTGAGTTTGGCTGCGGGCGGGCGGGCGATGCGGGCGGTTTTGATTTGTTTTGCGGCATTTTTGCGTTTTTTGCGGTTTGCGGCGGGCGGGCGATTTTTTATTTGTTTTAATTTATTGCGACGTTTGCGTTGGCGTTTCGGGCGTGCGTTTTGCGCGTTTTGCGTTTTGGGGCGGGCGGGCGCTTTTTTGTTTCCTTTTTACGGTGTTTGCGTTTGGAGCGAGCGGGCGCTTTTTGCGGTGTTTGTGTTTGGTGGCGGGCGGGCGATTTTTAGGCGTTTTCGGTTGGCGGTTAGCGTGCGTGCGATGCGGACGGTTTTTAGGCGTTTTTGCGTCGGCATTTCGGGCGTGCCTTTGGCGCATTTTGCGGTTTTAGCGTTTGGCGGCGAGCGGCCGTTTTTTTCGAGGATTTTGCGGTTGGCGGCGGGCGGGCGTGCGATGCGGGCGGTTTTCATTTTTGCAGCGTTTGCGGTTGGCGGCGGGCGGGCGCGCGATGCCAGCGGTTTTTTATTTTTTTGCGCCGTTTGCGGTGTTGTTTGCGGTTGGAGGCGGTCGTTTTCATTTTTGCGGCGTTTGCGGTTGGCGGCGGGCGGGCGTGTTTTTTTTTTTTAAATAATTCAATGTCCAAACTTTTACATCCGTAGTGCTCCTCGAAGAGCCATACCTACCTACTATACAATTAAATAAAGTAACCATCAAACCCAACCCTACTTATATAAACATACAAACCAAACTAATGGCCCCATCAACAGTATCTATCCAAACGTACAGTTATCGCGTAAACCTGTATTCTAGTCTATATTATGATTTATAAGTTGTCTGTACGATCTCCATCCGTGTGTCATGTCTTATGTGTCTTATTGCGCCTGAAAGGCGCCGCGTATCGGCGTGAAATTTGGCATGCCGAATCTGTGGGCGTGGGCGGCCTTTGTATTAAAATTTGGGCGTGATCGGACCAGGGGTGCGCCGTCGGCACGTGCAAAAGGGTGCTCTCATAGGGTTAACACGGGGCTGGCTGACATGCCGATCGGACGAAAATTGGGCCTGCAGCGCTCCTTTCCCGAGCTTATTACTCGGCGAAACGAGGTCGTAGAGACATGCGGTTGCCACCACTGGATAGAGGAGAGATGGAGCTAGCGTATTGATATGGTTTCATAGTATAGCACGCGCCACGTGCAAGGTAAAATCCCCGGTTGTGAAAAAATGACCGATTTCGTGCATTGTGGGAAGAAAACCGATGCCGCTGGAAAACGGCTTAACGGAATAAAATCGGTGTTGTATCATTTTGCAGACAAATGTACGTGTAATCAGAGGAAAGCAAATAAAAATTGTTGATCCGTACCATTTCTTTAAAAATGACAGATTTATTTGAAAATTTGATTCGTACGGAGCGCGATGTCCTTTACAACATCAAAACGTATTGAAAACGCTGATAAATCGCTATGAAACCTACATATTCGGAAAGAGCATTCTTTTCTGACCAATATCCATCCAAAATATTATCGAAAAGTCAATAAGCTTTTGTGAAAATGACTCAAACATACGACCGTGTTTTGTTAACGTTACAGGTATTTTTCGACAAAATCTGATCGATGGCTTATGGCCGGCAGGTCATACAACTTTTCACAATAGCTGTCAAAGCATGGGCTGCAATGCACCACCCGTAAAGGGGAATTCCAAACACTGAAAATAAGCGCCTACCAGTAAACAGCACATTATTGTACTAGGAATAACTCAGCTACTACTGGGCCGATTGCGCTGAAACTTGGACTGTGGGTGGAGGGGACAATAACCTGGCGATGCATGGTCATTTCTGACAGGTAGGGTGGATCGATTGCACGTGCGCACGTGAGGGGTCCACTTATACATCTCAAGAACGGCTGGGCCGATTTCGCTCAAATTTCGTTCACTGTTGGGGACAATTTAGAAAGGTGGCTGGCACAAGTCATCTGGAGTCTCAGCTAGCGCGTGCGCACGTGCAGTGGGCCAGTTTTATATCTCAAGAACGGCTGGGCCGATTGCGCTCAAACTTGGTACGTTACTTTAATCGAGTATGAGAAGGGTAACTAAGTGTTATTAGTAAGGTAGGGTATGGGTAGGTTAGGGTAGGGTAGGGTGGGTTTGAGTTTGATAAAGGCAAACCATGAGAAAGGCTCCAACAACCCGCAACCAGCACCAGCATACCATGCCGTTCAAACAAATATCCAACTCCGACAAAATAAGACAAATAAAAATCAAAAGTTCCCACACCCAAAATAATGCCTCCTCAAACGCATCCATCAAAACGCACAGTTATAGCGCAAAACATGCCATCTAGTCTATATTATGATTTATAAGTTGTCCGTGCGTGCGTGTGTCATGCCTTATGTGTCTTATTGCGCCTGAAAGGCGCCGCGTATCGGCGTGAAATTTGGCATGCCGAATCTGTGGGCCTGGGCGGCCTTTGTATTAAAATTTGGGGCTGATTGGTCCCGGGGTGCGCCGTCGGCACGTGCAAAAGGGTGCTCTCATAGGGATAGCATGGTGTCGGCGAGAGCGGCGGTCGGCCGAAAATCGGGCCGACACGGCTCGCTTTCCGGCTTGATATCTCGTAATTACTTAAAAAGGACGGACAAATGACACATGACAATTCCACGACACACGATAAAAAACGCGGGCCCCGGAGAGCACTGAGTGTGTGCTTCGAGTTGCACCTGTGCGCCTACCGTTCACAGCGGTTCTGGAGCAGGTGAATAAAACTGCATTTTCACAGCCCAAGGCCACGGACGTATAAATAAACTGGACTGACGATCCCAATGGACCTCCTATGGAAGATAGTGAAGCCGACAAGGCGCCATTTTACGTTGCCAAAAACCCGTGCTCTGAAAGGTCTACGAACCATTACAATTGGAATTGCGTCTAAACGGATGATCGGATCGAGATGCTGGTGGTACCGTTCGATGGGTAATGCTTTGAGACAGGTGATGATGCATGACACAGGTCATTCGGTGTCACGTGGCGCGTGCCACGTGCCGACAAAGTCGGGAAGGGCAAAAACCTTTAAGCGACGCTCCAAATTAAACGGTGGACGGCACAGGTGCCAAATTCACAGGTCACATGTCCCGGTGTTTGACCATTACCATATGGTATGCTCGGCAGCAGGGGGTGCGGAATGCACGCGCCAGGGGCGAAAAACATGTTTTGAGGATGCATCCTCCGATTCCGGAAAACCTTGACCTAGGCACACCAAATTTGGCACACTGACACTACTGGACGAGCGCTTTAAGGCGCTGTGCAAATAGATGTGCTGGGGTACACGGTGCACGTGCTGTGCACGTGCAAGCCTTTTGATGTTGCACTCTGTGTCACATATACGGGCAGAGCGGGTAGCGCTAGCAAGCTCAAAGTGCCAAATTTACACAGGCCACCCAGAATGCATTCCAGCATAGTTATTGAGCATATCTATCTCCTGGTGGACCCCAAAGGTGCGCTCTGCACGTGCAAAAAATTATCCGCGCCGGGCGGTGGGGATGCTTGGACACCCCATGTAGGTTTATGTAAATATCTCGAAAACGGCGTTGTGGAGCGCCGCCGTTTTTAGCACACCCTTTCATGAATCTTTTTCACACATGCTGCATAACTTTCAGACCCAGGTCACTCAAGGTTAGGTCACCAGGTTACGTCCAAGTGGCCTTACCTTAGGAAAAGTGATAATGCCCGTCATAGCTACACAGACTGAACAATCGGTCTAAAACGTTGGCCTATAGTCGATGGTCGATAGTCGATGGTCGATGGCCACCTATGGTCGATGATGACGATAACAACAACGTTCGTCGGTCCCCCTGGTCGGCTCACCATTTAGGTGCTGATCCATTTGATAATGGGAGATGATATCACTTTTGCCTACTCCAGTAGGTACCCATCACCCTCACGTGAGGCAAAGGACACAAAACATAGACGAGCGGTGTCGCCTGAAGAAGTTCGTTATGTGCTGGCAATAGGTAGTACCACAGTTTGATAAACAAATCACCAATTATCTCAAAGCAAGAATTGAGAGTAACCGCGGATTGTTTGATACGGTCTTTAAAACGGCAAACCATTTCTTTTGTCAAATTCGGGCTCCAAAACTTTTAGTTACCCAGCAACGCAAATTTACGCTACCATCGCCCGATAGCGCAGCATAGGCATCTTTGTTTCCACGTTGTTTGCGCCTGTAGTGATACTGTACCGCAATAACCATTATCTTCATCTTTCACCCATAGATGGCAGTAGCAGAGCGCCTGCATTTATGCTGTGCCGCAGTGCTTTTACAATACGAACTGAGCATTGAGCAAGCGCGGTGTAATACGATTATGTGGTGGCCTGGACCGGTGACCGCGGCCAAGAAGAAATGGCTCCAACTTGACTGAGTAGCGGTAAATCAGCATCTGATATTAAGTTATTATTACGAGACCATGTTTGGCCGGAATCGTGATTCGGCGTACGTCGGCGCGCACTAGCAGCGCGTTTGCTGTCTTTTCGTGGTTTCAAGCGTTCAAACATGTGATTTGATGTTGGTCACATGCAATATGGTGATTGGTGGGTGTCAAGGTCACGTGAAAATTAGGTCAAGGCCACTGACCTTTAATGACCTTGGTTCACCTTTTCGAGTTTTACATGTTTCTAGGACAGTTTTGGAGCTGATTTGATTTCGAATTTAGCATTCAGTTCAACATTTAAGAAGTAATAGTTTTAGTGCATTCGTAACATGTTACGACGCCATCAGTGGTGGTGGACACCTACTATGGATAAGCTACTTTACTATGGATAAGATACTTTACTATGGATAAGATACTTTACGTATACCTATATGGTGCTCTTAATAATCGCCGCCAACGTTTTAGACCGATTGTTCAGTCTGTGTAGCTATGACGGGCATTATAACTTTTCCTAAGGTAAGGCCACTTGGACGTAACCTGGTGACCTAACCTTGAGTGACCTGGGTCTGAAAGTTATGCAGCATGCGTGAAAGAGATGCATGAAAGGGTGTGCTAAAAACGGCGGCGCTCCACAACGCCGTTTTCGAGATATATTTACATAAACCTACATGGGGTGTCCAAGCATCCCCACCGCCCGGCGCGGATAATTTTTTGCACGTGCAGAGCGCACCTTTGGGGTCCACCAGGAGATAGATATGCTCAATAACTATGCTGGAATGCATTCTGGGTGGCCTGTGTAAATTTGAGCTTGCCAGCGCTACCCGCCCTACCCGCATGTGTGACACAGAGTGCAACATCAAAAGGTTTGCACGTGCACAGCACGTGCACCGTGTACCCAAGCACGCCTATTTATACAGCACCTTAAAGCGCGTGTCCATCAGTGTCAGTGTACCAAATTTGGTGTGCCTAGGTCAAGGTTTTCCGGAATCGGAGGATGCATCCTCAAAACATGTTTTTCGCCCCTGGCGCGTGCATTCCGCACCCCCTGCTGCCGAGCATACCATATGGTAATGGTCAAACACCGGGACATGTGACCTGTGAATTTGGCACCTGTGCCGTCCACCGTTTAATTTGGAGCGTCGCTTAAAGGTTTTTGCCCTTCCCGACTTTGTCGGCACGTGGCACGCGCCACGTGACACCGAATGACCTGTGTCATGCATCATCACCTGCCTCAAAGCATTACCCATCGAACGGTACCACCAGCATCTCGATCCGATCATCCGTTAAGACGCAATTCCAATTGTAATGGTTCGATGACCTTTCAGAGCATGGGTTTTGGCAACGTAAAATGGCGCCTTGTCGGCTTCACCTGAATGGAGGTGGTTGCGGGTCCAGTTTAATTATACGTCCGTGGGGCTGGCCCAAGGTTGGGAAGAGATTTACCACATGCCGTACCGGCGCAACAGTTAATATCATATTCATTTGGTATTATATATTATATTCTTAATATGGTGTTAATATTCTATTAATACTATGTCCATATTTATAGTCACTGCGATTATTTTTTGTGTTTTTCATTATTGGGCGGCGCTGGCCGTTGAGCATGAAAGATGAAATTCCTTACTTTTCCCTTATTTAGGGATTGAAAAAGCTGAGGATGAAGATGGTGAAGCGCCAGAAGTTAGAATAAACTATAAAGATATGGAGTCCAGCAGGAGTGAGGAAACCGTGAGGAAAACCGAAAATTGGGTGAAACGCTGAATCAAACGCGTCTTAGATCCCAGCTGGAACGATATCCAAATGTTTCATTGTGGCTCGTTAAGATGCTTCGCGCATTTAAAGTGTTCGTTTTTTGCGTGCATTATGAATTGTAATAATGAGTAGGTACTCTGACCATGTTCTGCAGCAATAAATACATTGGCATTGGAACGATACCTACCCTTGTTTAGTTGAATTACGTTGACAGCAAAAGCAAGTGAAAACGCCGTCACTTAATTTTGCTCACTTCTGCTGTTGCTGTTAGTGAACACACAATCCGAAAATATCTTCTTTGGATTTGGTTCTTCCGCTCAGAATATTCAGTAAAACTTTGTCTGGGAAAATCAAAAAGCCCTAGGGCCGAATCGTTTCCCAAATACCTTCAACATTAGCCGAGGCGGGCCGAAGCCATTTCCCAAATGCACGTGCTAATGTTAAAGGGATATCTCGGCATGTGGTAAAAGACCAAATGTTCTGATTATGTTGAGACTGCACCTCTTTTTAATGCACTTTCAGTCCCACCTAAGGAGTAATTTCACTTGTAAGAGGAGTGCGGCAGTGAGAGTCTCACTATGCTCGGCCATGATTCCGGGAACTGCCCGAGGGCTCTGCACAGTCGCGACCGGCGCCGGTTTCGGCACCAGACTCGACCAATATCCCCGCGGGCGGCGGCGGCCGACCGACCAAAACCAATATCCGCTCCCGGGAGGGCCGTCTCGGAACAGAATGTGCCCCCGATCGGCGCCAAGGGTGCTGGTAATGTCAGGGTCATGGTATAAAGTTGAACGCCAAAACCTGAATCGAATATATGATTATTGATTTCGATTGTGCTCGACCTTGTCCAGTTGTATATCTAAATTGAATATGGAGTTGCAATATCATTTTCATTATTGTTTGTCACATCTAATCTGCTTTTGATTCCATGGTATCTGAGTGAACACAAAACCCATAATTGGTAACTCTTGTTTCGAAATGTTTTTCCTTTGAAGTACTTTTACCACTTACGCCTGGCATATGGCATATACGCCGGTACTAAGAATACTGCCACTTAGGGATCAGTTCAAGACTGATGTAGACTTTACGAAAGGTAGTGTATCTCAGGGAGTTTCAGCTTAAACACAGTAAAGACAGTTCGGCTTCCGTAAGCATGATCTGGCCATTTACATTTGGACTTTGTCCAAATGTAATTACAGCTGAGGGTCAGCCTCCCGAGTCATCAAACCAACGTGACACAGGTGGTCGCATGATTGGAGGACCGGGGCGCTGGACATAGGGATCGGTCCGGCCAATTGGCGGCATTGCAGATAGAATCCGCTGTATAATTAATCAGAACGGATTGGGGAGATGGACGAGAAAGGAAGCAATAGTAGAAGCTTGAGCAGTAAAGGCCTGTGTATTGTTTTGTGCTGTGAGAACGGATGTGGCATGATACAACAGCATTACGAAGTCATTTTACTGTTGTGCTAGTAATCTTAGCACAGTGAAGAAATAATGACGGAATCCACACAGTTAGTAATGCCAAGATCCACTCGGAATCGCTCGTGCAAAAATACCATGAATCATCAGCCATATCGTCCGCTCCAACACTCCAAGACGCCGTGTGCCAAGGTAACTAGTTTTCCCACAAACACTTTGAGAAGCCGCTAGCTCTGCCAAACACCACTGCCGGTGCGGACTAGCGCCTTTCAGACCGTCTAATGGAACTAATGACGTCACTCGGTCCACTGATGTCGTCATCAGTCCGTTGGCCATTCGTCACAGTCGGCACAGGTGTGGCGCGTGTGCTCAGAGCGGCGCTAATGACCGCCCTAATGGGGCCGACTAAGTGGCGGACGGTGTCGCGTCGGCAGCCGCCGGCCGACAGTCCGCGTCCCGGCCTAGTCCGGCCAGCCAACGGTGTCGGGGTGACGGAACCGACTCTAGTAGCTTCAGGGACTTCAGACTTGGAGGAGAGCGTCATCTCTGCATCCTCGTCGTGGGCAGAAACTCCACGTATCCAGCTGCGGCCCGGGGCAGCGGGGGTCGCCCCTGATCATGGCGGCTAGAGGGAGCGCCGTCTGACGGTCGGGGATGCACACGCTGCTCGCCTCCCTCGGCAGGATGAAGTGGACCCGCTCCAAGGAGCTGAGCGCCCCAGAGCGCAGTGGCATCCCCATCGCCTTCCCGACCAGCCACCTGGAGTCGTGGCAGCAGCGCGGCCGGCGCCGGCGCTGCCTCCGCCTCCTGATGGCCAAGAGTGCGCTCTTCTTCCTCATCAACTCGGTGACGCTGCCGCAGACGTGGCCCTACCTGCAGTCGGCGCAGCCGGGCGCGCGCAAGACGGCCGCGGCGCTGATCGTCTCTGCCACGCCGCTGGTGCGCGCCTTCAGCGCTCCACTGGCCGGCTGGATGACCCGGCGCGTGTCGTTCCGCTGGGTGGCACTGGCCTGTGACCTGCTGACCTGTGTCGGCGGCCTGCTCTGGAGCGCCGCCTACTCCGCCCCGCTGCCGGCCGCCTGGTGGCTGCTGGCGGCCCGCGCCGTGATGGGTCTCTGCGGGGGACAGCTGGAGCTGCTGATGACCTATGTGGCGCACGGAACCTCCTCGGAGGAGAGAGTTCTGGCCACAGCGCAGGCCGGCGGCACGATCGGCATCGGCACTCTGCTGGGCCCCGGTGTCGTGGCGCTGATGTCGTACATCGGTACCGAGGGGTTCAGCGCTGCCGGCATGCGCTTCAACCAGTTCACGGTGAGCTCGCTGTTCCTCACGGCGCTCTTCACCGCAGTGACAGTGGCGTCCTGCTGTCTCTTCACGGACTCCGACATAGCTGCCGAGGAGAGTCGCATGCTGGCGCTCTCTCACCAGCGCTACCGAGCCCAGTGGTTCGGCCTGTTCGTCTGCCTGCTCGCCTCTGCACACAGTTTCGGCGCGATGCGCCTGCACGAGTCGCTCCTCGTGCCGATGATGATGGAGCTCTATGGGTGGGAGGAGACTCGCGCCCTGCGGGACGCCGGTCTGGTGCTCCTCCTGGCCAGTGTCGTGGCTATGGCCATCAACAGCCTCTCTGCGCGCGCGTCTCAGAAGCACGGCGAGCGTCCCGTGCTGATCGGCGCCCTGCTGGGGGCTCTGATCAGCAGTGTGCTGGGACTGCCGCTCGAGGAGCTGGCCCTCTCGCAGCGCGCGCCCGGCGGCGGGCGGCGCAGCCTCACGCTCTGGCCGGAGCTGCTCTCGGCGAGCGGTAACTCATCGGCGCGCTGTCCCGGTTACCAGAGCTGGTGTCCGTCGGCGGCGAGACTGCCGTTTAGCCAGCTGGTGGCCTGCGTCATCCTGACGGCGGCCAGCGCGGCGGTGCTGTTCACCAGCGCGGGCGCCACCTTCTCGCGCCTGCTGCCCGCCTCCGGCCAGGGCCCCTACTGGGGTCTGATGGGCGCCTGTGCCAACGTCGGCCGATCGGTGTACCCGGTGGCCTTCACAGCCGTGTACTCCCAGCTGGGGCCCCAGATGACCTACCTGGGCCTGACCGGCGTGGTGTCCGTGCTGCTGCTGATGGCGGCGCTCTCCTACAACCAGCTGGTGCCCCCTGTCGTACCACCAGTCACCCACGACAACAACAACTGCGATCCCAGCGTGCAGTGGTACAAACAGGTCTACAGCCAGACCTTATCGACCATCATGGAGGACCTGGCGAGTGACCTGAAGCAGGCAGAAGGCGCCCAGCGGAGACGTGGCGAGCTCTCGGAGATCCTCGGCCACGGTCTGACTAACCTCGGCAAAACTGCGCGCGGCGGTGGCCACGAAGGCCAGGACGATACGGCCGAGAAAACGGCGGTGACCGTACAGTGAGGGACGCTTATTGTGGTCAGTGCAGTGGCCATCTTCGCGGCTGTGTGAATAAAACTTTCCTCTTATCTTATCCGAATGGAAGTCGGTTATTGTGTAGTATTTTCCTAGCTGGAGTTTCATGGAAGGCTTGGTAGGCGATAGGTGGGACTGTGGTATCCAGGTAGTCTTGTCACTGTGCTAAGCATTGCAGAACGATTACGATGGAGGCAACTGACTGTCGAAAAGGAAATACATGACGCATTTGTGTAGCATGCCCTTCACTCTTCAATTAGGTTCAACGCCTAACCAAGCATATATCAAATCGCGCTGTTTCTCCTTTTCTAAATAACGGTAAGTGCAATCTATTTTTTTTTTTGACGGGGATATTGTATGTTTGCAACGATTAATGCATACTTGACTTCTTGAAATTATAGTTTGCATATGTTACCCCGATATGCCCCTGTTGTATACAACAGGCGCTCCACGGGGTAAAACATGAAAAGTAAGTGAGTCAGGTAGCCAAGTCATTCAGAGTGTTCTGCCACAAGCCCGTTGCGAGTAGACTGGTACACGTGGGCGGCTCCACAAGACTCCACAGTCCACAGAGCTCTAACTCGGAGCGTTAATTACGGCCGCCACATGTAGCGGCGGCAGCCAGCAGCACGTGCACCTATTCGCCTCCGCTAGCTGTCACCAGCAGCCGCGCACGCATGCAGGCGCTTTATGGGCACCAGTCGGAAACTATCAGCAACTTGGCAGTAAAATGACTCTGGGTTGATTCGATATTCCAGCTTGACCGATGTCGCTTGTTAAATGTTAGGTCGGAGAATACGGTAGGGTAGACCGGGGCAAGTCGCCCCGCCGAGGCAAAACGCCTCACCGATGTTTCTCGGAACTGGCAAGGTTCTGGGGAAACATTCTCTCTTCTTTAAAACGTGCACTATATGATCATTATATGAGCAGACTGGAAAGATATTGTGATAACTCTTTAGGGAGATATAGCCAAAAATTTGTTTTTGGAGTGATTTTTATGTTTTGTAGTCAGATTATGCATCATGGCGTTCTTTTATGGTTCACATCAGGTTAACGACTTTTATGTATTTTGAACAACTATTGTCTAACGCTTATAATGCTGGGTTGGTCCGTTTTAAATTATGCCTTGCTGGAGTGCAAGGCGTTGTTCTCTGACCAAACTACGTGATGGGGTAAAACGCCCCAGTAGGTCGCGGGGTAAAAAGCCCCATGGGGCGTTTTACCTCATGTGTTGTTCCGACTATCCACTTCCTAATGTTCGGTTGCTGGCGAACAGTAAGTTTCTATGCAATTTTATGCACCTTTCTCAGCAAATTAATGACAAAGGAAGTATTTTGTTAACATTTGCATTGCAATAATTTATTATTTGGCCTTATGAGGCAGGTGAAAAACCTGTACATACAATAGTGTCATAGCTGAACACCTGACAGCATGGAAGGTGCTAACTTCAGTGCCGTGCCTCCAAAGGTCTAACGGGCCTCTCATATAAGATTTAGTCAACTAGCATGTTCAATCTTTAATCTAGAGTATGGGGCGTCTTGCCCCAGGCCGTGGGGCGTTTTGCCCTGGGGTTGGGGCAAAATGCCCCATTTGCAGTTGCTTCACAAATCACTTCCTAGCTGGGAGTCCGATCATAAGTGAATGAATTTGAGGGGTGGAATTTAAAGTAAAATGTCCAAAGAACGCATTGAGCACAAATTTGGCCTTCCAGGTGATGTGGGACAAAAGTTATGTAGCAAAATAAATTATCTGGGGCGTCTTGCCCCAGGCTACCCTAATGAAAACAGACTGGAAGCTTATGGCAAGGTCAGGGATACTTAGAAACGTTTGAATAGATTCGGAGCAATATAATTGAGATGTGATCATAAATAGCAAAAATCATTGTGGTGGCTAATGAATACTTGAAGGATTTTTTTGCCGATACCGTAAACGAGGGTGACTTTGCCATGTTTTCAACTTTAGACGCTTGTATTTTTTAAACTTGGCGGGATGACTCTATGTTTAAAACACGGATGACGATTAGCTCTTTGGGTTTTGTTATTATCGTATTTATATCTTGCCTAAAAATACTTTTCAAGCATATTTGTTCCATTGTATGGGGAAGGGCAACCATCCTTAACTGTTTAATAAGAAAAAATAAAGCAATTCGATATTTTTTGCTCCTAAACGATGTACAAAAAAGGAGAGATAGGTACCTTACTTTTTATAATACATTATGTTTGTTGAAAATAACTGAGATTTGATCGTAAATAGAAACTGAAAATGGTTCAGAATAGATAAATAAGCAAAGATATTATTGTATCGGTACTCTAGGACCTTGCCGCGTTTTTCCAGCGGCATTAAGAGGAACAGAAAGAGGAAGTTCTTGCGGGAACTTACCGACACCCTTATTGTCAGCGTTTTGATCTATATGTGGGCGGCAGCCCAGCTGGGCGGCCCGTCTGCTGGGCGGCTGCCGCCGGTGCCGCCCGAGCAGGTTCCCGGCCGCCCGGGCCGCCCTGGTGACGCTGCGTGGTCGGCCAATGGCTGTGTGTGTGGTGGTGGCGTGACCCGGTCGAGGTCGAGCCGACGGCCAATCGGTGGTCGCCACGTGCCGGTGGCGTGACCCGTCGGGATCGTGTGCGGTGCGATCGGGGAGGCGCGCCAGTCGTGGAGGTGCGGGCTTGCCGGCCGGCCCGGATCCACGTGTGAACTGTGAATGGTGACTGGCCGAATACAGGATAAATGGACTCTGTTGGTGTTCTCCAGCAGAGACTACAGTGGTGACAGCGGTGAGTTGAATCCAGTGTTGCCTTTGAACGTTCCATTGGCTGTGTAGCTACTGACCCAAACCAAGGGTAAAGTAGCTGATTGTGGCTGACTGCTCGGTCGACGCTAACGATCGGTCCCGATACTGCTCACCCTGCTGGACTTCTGGCCCTGCTGCCGCTGCCCTGTCGGCTGCTGCTGCCGCTGCCCTGTCGGCTGCTGCTGCCGCTGCCTTGTCGGCTGCTGCTGCTGCCGCTGCCCTGTCGGCTGCTGCTGCCGCTGCCCTGTCGGCTGCTGCTGCCGCTGCCCTGCCGGCTGCTGCTGCCGCTGCCCTGTCGGCTGCTGCTGCCGCTGCCCTGTCGGCTGCTGCTGCCGCTGCCCTGTCGGCTGCTGCTGCCGCTGCCCTGTCGGCTGCTGCTGCCGCTGCCCTGTCGGCTGCTGCTGCCGCTGCCCTGTCGGCTGCTGCTGCCGCTGCCCTGTCGGCTGCTGCTGCCGCTGCCCTGTCGGCTGCTGCTGCCGCTGCCCTGTCGGCTGCTGCTGCCGCTGCCCTGTCGGCTGCTGCTGCCGCTGCCCTGTCGGCTGCTGCTGCCGCTGCCCTGTCGGCTGCTGCTGCCGCTGCCCTGTCGGCTGCTGCTGCCGCTGCCCTGTCGGCTGCTGCTGCCGCTGCCCTGTCGGCTGCTGCTGCCGCTGCTCTGTCGGCTGCTGCTGCCGCTGCCCTGTCGGATGCTGCTGCCGCTGCCCTGTCGGCTGCTGCTGCCGCTGCCCTGTCGGCTGCTGCTGCCGCTGCTCTGTCGGCTGCTGCTGCCGCTGCCCTGTCGGCTGCTGCTGCCGCCGCCCTGTCGGCTGCTGCTGCCGCCGCCCGGTTGGCTGCTGCCGCTGGTGCGCTGAACCTGCCCTCTCAACCAGACTTCACTCACTTCTAATGAGCTAAGTACTGTTCTGTGGTGTCGTGTATTGTTTGGCTTTGTGTGTGTGTTTTTTTTTCTTTTCGTAGTGTATTAGAGTCAGAACAATGCCTGACGACGTGAAACCGGCTACGTCTGCTCGTGGCGCCCCCGGGAAATGATACAGATTTCTTCAGCCAGTCTTATTGACAAACTTAGGAGTTGTAGATGATCATCGCTGTGCTTAAAAGTTGGGCCCAGCTTCATCCATTTTTTTATTTTGGTAACCTTTGCCTTTTATACTCCCACTGTGCATTCCTGTGTTAATTTTCAACATATAAACTTTAACATTTAAGAAACCAGTTTGGAGATCAAAATGATGCTACATTTAAAACTTATTTTGAATTGCATCGGAAAAGTATTTCATTTTTGCATTAATAACATGGTGGCAAAGTCACCCCGTGTGGCCTGCAATTCACTTGGAAGAATCGCCACCAAAAATTTTAGCTAAATGAAGTGACAAATGCCAGTTTTGTTGGATATACTACCTTAACAGCCTTGTCATGATCAATGATCATCCATACCAAGTTTCAGCATCGCAGTTGGTCTAGAACATGGTTAGATAATAAAAAGTTCGGACCTCTTCAAATTTGACCATTTCAATGACTCCAATAAAATGGAGCCCAGTTCAGTATTTAGTGGTAACTTATCTCTCAGTGTTGGTTATGTTGGAAGGCCCATCAATTATCTTTCATTTGTGCATACAAAATTATTACCTTATTCGTAAAATATCACTGGAGATCACCCTAAAGCATTTTTTGAGAAGCATGGCAAAGTCACCCAGCTTGGCAAAGTCACCCAGCTTGGCAAAGTCACCCCCGTTTACGATTTTGCTTGCTCTATACCAGGGGTCGGCAAATGGTGGGGCATGCCCCCTTTGGGGGTAATGGAGCCCTTTCGGTGGGGGTAATGAGGGATTCTGAGAAAGCCTATCTTTTTAGAGTTTGTAGCTCCAATGATGGAGCCATCGTGACTGTTGCATCCCAGGGTTCAAAGATTAGCCCAGGCCAAAGGCACAGCACACATTGATTACATACCAATTTTCACGTACCTGCTCGCCTCACCATCTCACCCCTCCGTGTACAGTCGTTCAAAAGCAGCTGCAACTTTTAACCGTCGCCCGTCTGTTGGCGTTTCAACAGCCGCTAACGTAAGGGGGAGGAGTCGATCGGACCCCCGCGGCCTCTCGGACTCTGATATGGAGCTGTGCATAAAAAAGACGAGCGTGCTACCCGTGACCATAGGAAGCCGCTGCTGCCCATTTTTAAGGTCCTTGGTCATTCCGTCTCATTCAAGAGGGCAATGATAAGTGTCGAGAAAATCGGGACCCGCTATAACTTCTTGAAGTGAGATTTTATGGCTCAAGATGATCTCCAGAAAAAGCTCATAAGCCAACGGTCATTATGGGTCCAGAGGCCAGTTTTACCAACAGAAAAATAGCCGCCTGCCGGAATTTTTGCCTAAAGATCGTTTCACATATGGAGCGTAAACGGTAAAGCCCTATCCGCTTACGAGCCCATCGCGTTTACGCTCCATATGTGAAGCGGTCTTGAGGCAAAAATTCCGGCAGGCGGTTATTTTTCTGTTGGTAAAACTGGTCTCCGGTCATGATATTTTCCGGGCTGGTGAAAAAAAAAAATGATGGCTCGAGGGTACAATTTGGTCGTGATCCAATGCCTTTTACGTGAACTTTTAACGAAAAACCACCCGCCGCCCCTATACGTACAAGGGTTAAATGGGATATAGCATAGGCGGCGGAACGGGGAGGGCACCGGGGCACCGTGCACCCTTTGATTTTTGCATTTTAACATTAGCCCTATGGGCGTTGCATGGAAAGAATGGGACCAAAAGTCGGCAGTGCTCCCCCCCCCTCCCCTTAATTGAAGGTGTTCCGCCGCTACTGGGATATAGGCATTAAATGTTTTGTGGAGGAAGTGTCATGTTTTAAATTTGATGCATTGGAAATGCACAAATACCCAAAGAGTTCCAGGACGGTATGGAATTTCAGTAAACTTGGTTGTGTCAGCAATGGGGTCTGGTAGGTGGGGGTAATGGCCCTGCCTGGCGCCCAAAAAGGGGGCACGACCCCGAATGACCTGCCGACCACTGCTCTATACAGTTATACCTTCATTTCAACACGACTGTCTACACAGATACTTCTGATATCATGCCTTGCTAGTTTTATAACAATGCACGATGCGCCTAAACTTGATAAAACTGTGCCCAGTTTTATAAATCCTGGTCTAACGACGTCGTTTCTGCGAAATTGGAGCTACGGTACGGAAAGTTGACAATCACATATGAGACGTTTCTTTAATTAACCGGGCGATTGAAGTCATAAATTGGTTAGCAGAATAAAATGTCTGCAGCTGTGCTGAATTACAAAATTTTTCAACTTTGCATGATCTTAGCCGCATTACATTCATGCTTGGTGAGAGTTAACACGCCGTGTAATTGCTACCGCAAATACGAGGGTGGAATTAGGAATATGAGAGCAATTTTGCCGTGACATTGAACTTTTGATGAAGGCAATGTATTATGCACATTACACAATGTGAAATGAGATCTCACATGTGCACCTGCCTTCACAGTAAACAATAGAGAACTTAACCCGCGCACCGACGGGGGGGCAGATATCCGCCCCCCTGAGGTTTTTCGCAAATAGCGGGAAAACCGCGGCGCGTAGCGCCGCGAAATTTGGTATGACTATAACCTCATCAATTTTACACATGGTGTGCAAGTTTGAACTTCCTACCTTTTAAGGTCAGGTCACCAGGTCACTTTGAATGACCCAACCTCAAGTCACTTTTTTGCAACTTTGTCACCGTGCCAGAGCTACAGTAGATGTCGGAGGCCTTTGAAAGTCGCAGGATATTATTAGGTCATTAGTAGCTACAATTTGTATATCTCGGAATTTTGATATCGGTGACCTAAGGTCAGGTCAATTTCGCGACCTCCCCATTATACGTCAATGGGGGAAAAATCAACTCCCTGTTTTTACCACTAAAACGGGTCGGAATGGCCCCATATACTTTACATGACTTCATATACAATCAACCTTCACTACCTTTAGGTCTGTTTTGCTGTTGGGCAGCTGTGAGGTCATGTGACGTCATCAAAGGTCACCAAAGGTTTTTGGCCAATAACTCCGTACAGGAACAAGATACAGACGCGTGGATGGTCTCATTGTGTTCAGCTCGTCAAGACGCATCGAATGATATACATGATGACCTCGAGGTCACGTGACCTGAGGTCAACCTTTGACCTTGACCTTTCGAGGTCAACATATATATCATTCGATGCGGATTGACGAGAGGATCACGATGATGCCCTTAGTTTGTTCCTATCTTGATTAATTCGAAAGTTATTCGAGAAAAACTCTCTCCATGTCTAGCGCCGCCATTTTGACTTTTTCGACCCCTGTGACGTCATCTTTGACCTGACCTGAAAATGACCTTAGTAAAAATTGTAGATCTTGGCCGTGCGTATCCGATGCTGTTTATCGCTTGTCGCTATCTTGCTTCGTTCTCGAGATCTCAGGGGGGGGGGGGCGGTCATCCGCCCCCCCCCGTCGGTGCGAAGTTGGCGCAGACCCCCGTCGGTGCGCGGGATTCAGCGGATATTCAGCGAGTTATTAGGCCACGCCCAATGATGGCAGTTCAAGTTCGGGACGTAACCGGCGCTGCTCCCTATGAATAGGTAGCACGTGGTGGCGACTCTGTAGGCGCGTGTTGAGTGTGCTCTCCGCCCGCCCGAGCTGCAGCGGCGCACGAGCGCAGTGGTCCGACGTGCCGCTGTTGAACGGGGTCTGACCTCCCGGCACGGCGCACGGCCGAAATGCACGGTCAGCGCCGACCATTCAGAGCCCGACACGCTGGTAGCGCGGCGTGCACCGGCTGCGGCACGTCGGCCCGTGCTGACCGCGCTCCTGCACCGCGCTGCACAGCGGCACAGGACGGACTGTTGTCCGAGGCAGAGGGGCAGTGACGAGCACTGGGCAGTGCAATGACGGAAAACGTCCAGTCAGCGGCGGCAATGCCACTCCACTGCGCAAAACATGCTGCAGCACCTACCTGATCAGATTCAAATCAGGTGCACCCAGCTTTTTGCCAAACGAAGACTCGCAATTGCATGGAGGGCAGTGGGAGGCCATTATATATTTGATTAGAGTTCATACTCAAACAAACACCCATACATAGGTATGTAGGCACTTACATACCATTCGTTGTGTCTATGATGGAAAGCATGCTCGTTTTTTTTTTCTGAGGAGCTTCAAATAAATAAGAAACGGAACAATTTGGGTTTGTAGCACGTAGAAAATCGACAGGTGTGACCAATTTTGATAGGGTTGAAGATTTCGTGGCAACATCACGTGATATGATTACGGAGCGAGCGAAGCGAGCGGAGTCTCATACTGAATTAAGGGAAAATCCTGAGTATGAGCGGCCGGCCGGCCGGCCGGCCGTGGGGACGCTCTTCAAAAGCTAATATCTTAGGAACGGGACATCCGATTGACAAGCGGTCTTCTTTACTGAATGTCACTTGGACGTAAAAGTTCTGTGGTGTGATTGCCACCATGCATTCTTGCCAACCACCGCACGTGGCGCGTGGTAAAGTTGGACATTTTTTAAGAACCCCCAAAATTGCAACCTCAATAACGGCACAACGGTTGGGCCGATTGAATTGAAACTCGGTACACAGTTAGGTCTCCATCAGATAATTCATCTGCATGTGTTAAGGTTGGGGTGCTACAGCACGTGCGCACGTGCAGGGGGCGCTCCCAGATCTCGAGAACGGTTGGGCCGATTGCGCTCAAATTTGGTACACGGTTGGGGACCAGTTAGTAGGGTGCCGTGCAAAAGTCAGTTTGGACCCCGCTTGCACGTGCGCACGTGCAGTGTGCCGCTTCCAGATCTCGAGAACGGCTAGGCCGATTGCGCTGAAATTTGGCACATCGCTAAAGACCGGTTAGTAGGGTGCAGTGCACAAGTTAGTTGGAGGTACCCCCTCGCAATTTCGCACGTGCAAGGCCCATCCTCTCGCTCGCTCCGTTGGTCGCCCAAAAGGCGTTTTACTGGTTACTGATATGGGCATCGTGAAAGACAAATGATTCAAAATACAGATAAGGCTGCAAAGGCAGGCACGCTCAGTTTGTGTTTCACACCGGGTGCGGGAAGCACAAACACAGGGAAGACACACAAACACAGACGAGGAGAAAGCAAAACAACACCGTGAGCTGGCATAACGAGACGCGTCGTGAAACGGAGACCGAACGACCGTCGTGACAAATAAAACCGTTTCCGTTTGGTGGATCCGCCCCCAGACATTTACCCCCTCCCAGCGCCAGGTGTTAAAACTGCCCCGCCCCGGCCCGGCTGTCAGTGAAGGTCGCCTTTCAACGCCCTCCGCCCGGGGCTGCAGATGGCTCCAACAGACGCCCATCACCCCGCGCTGGCCATTCGTCCGGCACCCCGGCGACTTCTGAGGCGGCTGGCGGGGCCGCGGGGGCGGCAGTCGTGATAGGGTCGTAAAACAGGTCAGAAGCGGGCTCACGCAGGCCAGACTGGCTCCGCAGGGGATTGGTGCAGGGTGCGGGGTGATGGGACAAGGGGAAGCGGGAGCGGGCAGAGCAGCAATCAGGGCAGTGTGCACGCGGCAGACTGCAGACGTGCAGAATAGATAAGGCACGGACATGGTATGGAATTAGGGGGGAAGATTCATTCATTCATTCATTCATTCATTCATTCATTCATTCATTCAATCATTCATATATTCATCCATTATTTCATCCTCAATTGATTCATTTCCTTTCATTCCTTTCATTCTTCATTTCTTTCATTCATTCATAGCTGGATCCTGCGTAAGGATGCTCCGTATTTATTTTGTTTAGCATCCAAAAGTGCGCTAATCATGAATTTCTTTGAACAAATCTTAGGACGTTCCTTTTAAAGTTCGTGCACATTCAAAGTTAAAAATGACTCACAGAGCAAAACATTGGCTAATTCACCAACATCGTTTTTCATGCATTCAAAACAAGCTATGACGTAATGAAGTGCTAATTTGGAGATCAACAAGAAAGCATGAATTTATCATCGCAGCACGGGTTAGGTTAAGCATCGTAAATGAAAAAGTAACGAGAAGTAAAATATGTTAAGAAAAAGGTAAAAATGGGATACCAGTACCTACATTCGGGTGACAAAGTGACAACGAATATAACAGCGTCATCAACCGCTAAAGGACATTCAGTGTACCCGCTAATACATTCTGCCGAAACAGCAGTTGTCTTTAAACGTGAGAGAAGCCTGGTTTCATTTCTGGAGGCCTAGATATGCTAAGCCCCGGATGCTGAAGAGGACGACCACTCGCGTGTCTCTCTAAGAGATATCTGCAATGTAAATCAGTGCTCGTGAGATGAGTAGGTGATATTGATCATCTGTGCTGTGTCGCCAGACAATATTTTCGTGTTTGCTTTTTTTGTTTAACAGCATAGGATAAGGGGCTGTTGATATTTTGCTATTTAGTAACATAAGTCTGGGAAATAAGTCATAACATAAGTCTGGGAAAAGACTGAAAGTATAAGAAATGCTTAATTTTCAGGCAGCATTCACATTTTAAGTATTGTTTAGTTATGTGTTATCTATGCAGGCCGCGTCCACCGCCAGAGAGTCTGGTCAGCTGGCTGGACTGGGCCTGGGTTGGGCTGAGCTGACCAGCTGACTGGCTGGGCTGGGCCAGCAGCTGCCCGTCTGGGCTAAACAGCTGAGCGTTTGGACTGACCAGCTGACTGGCTGGGCCAGCTGACACGACTGATCAGCGCTCGAGGCGAGTGACCGCCGCCGTGGGGGAGGGGATGGGGAAGGGGCGCACAGAACCGTTTGGTTCGGAACCGGGCGGCAGGAGCAAAGGCAGCGCGCAGCTTATTGCGTATTGTATTGTTCTATTTCTGTTGATTGTTGTCTTATGTGTGCACCAATACACATCACAGCATGTCTTATTTATTCCTTCCTAGCATCTTGGAGTAATCGTCCAAGTGGCCTTGAACTTTGGTATAGGAATGAATTGTTTGCTTCTTTCAGTTCTATGAGCCAAACAAAACTCGCGAGGAGTAGCGACTGTCGGTAGCAGGAGGTGCCGTGAATTACAGGGCCTGGCGTCTGACAACCAGGAGCGGGAACAGTGAAAACTGAATGCTGGAGCTTCTTCCTAACCGTTATTTGAAGACGTGGACCTTAGATGCCCGGAACTAAAAAAGAGTGTAAAAGAACATGCTGACTAGTGACTTCCTGAGGCCAAGCGGCAAGTATCAAACAAAAACGGGTACCCTTAAAAAGCTTTGAAAGAGCACCGTGATAGCCATTCATTTTCATGCCATTCATTCGCCCGTATGAATGTTCAGTGTTTACACGTACAGTGGATCTAGTAAGGATCTCCAGACGCAACTAGATGGCGTTGAGCCTTAGTCGAGTCCATGTGATATTCAAGGAGAGGTCACTACCGAGCTGGGCCCGATGGGGAGGTGGGGGGAGGGGGGTGGGTCGGGTGGCGAGGTCACGGTGCGGGTGACCTGTCAAACAGCCCCCGCAGGCAAATGGCGCACTCCAGCGCTGTTCCATATCGCGGTGGTGGGCCGGGCGGCCGGTTAGCTTGGCAGTTGGCTGCTTGGAAGGAAAGGATAATGAGGCATGACTATCAACTATGGTGAGCCCAAAGTAATGCAAATGTGATATTGGTAATGCAGCTGGCAATGGAATGCTAGCGAATGCTCCGGGCGACCAGTAGCATAAGGATTAAGATTATTTTAATTCGAGCAATAGAAAGATCGTATCGTTCGCCAGTTTTTTGACCGGCTGGCGTTTCATGCGTAGAGCGCACTTTGGCAAATAATTATCACGCAGGTGATTTTTTTTTGCTGGTAAGATGGGCCTTGAAGGTCAAATCAAGTCGCTAGGAGAATATGAGGAAAAGTGGACGAATACCACTTTTTTTTTTTTTGAATGCAGTCAGGGGTTAAAAAAGCTAACAGTTATTATACGTGTAAGCTAAAAACAAGAAGATCAGTTAACAAAAATATTTGACCCGAAAGTAGCCTCTGTTTTGTCTGATCATGATTGCGTGTAAGACACCGGTCCAACCGGGTTCAACCCGGCCCAACCTGGTTAGGCCCTTTTTTGATATAAATTTGGCCCGAACCTTTTGAAAGAAAGGAATCACAAGGACAAAGGACAACTCCCCGCTAAGCTGAGCTTGTTGCGTTGACCCTGCTCTCAACCCTCCGATCAAGCAATTCCTGGTCTATGGCAGAATTTAGAGTCCAAATTTTAACGTTCGCACATAGTCGCGCACGGCCGGTCCCCTCACTGACTTCGCCTGGCAGCGGCCTGCCACCAACCAAAACCATACCGTCAAGAGCCGCTCAAAAATGTCAAGCACACGTCGAGTTTCGAGCCCGGACTATTGCAACCGGGACGTGCGCTCTCACCAACATGGCACATGGAGTCCAACGCTCTACCGACCGAGCTACCGGGACGGACATTTACATTGGGGTTTCGCCTCGTGACATTGACAGATGTCAGACACTTTGGCCGAACTTTAGCCGAAACACCGAGCAAGCTGCGCAGGGCGATAGGTGCTCGTAGCGTTGAGGTTGGGTAGCCTGTGAGCTGAACGCGATGTCGTGAGTTCGAGCCCCACTCCCGGGTCTAGTTTTCTCTAGACAAGAACCAAAACCTTTCCTTCTACTGCAACACAGATAAGCACGATGACATCTTTCCCTCATATATTTCCCCAATATCCCCTCCAAAAGTCAAAAATATAGCTTGAAATGTTTAACTAAGTTTCACTTTTTAAGAAAATATTTTTGGTCATTTGTCTGGAGCCATTTCAACTCTTTTTTTTCTTTTCTGCTTCTTTTGGACCCGATAAAGCCCACCAAAACTGAACGTGCCAAATGAAAAATATCTAACTCAAATAACAGTTTAGAAAAGCCTCATCATGCATCATGAAAAGCATCATGCAACTATCGACTGAATAGTTGCATGCTATGAATGCGTCCTAGATTTCAATTATCATTGTTCAACATATTGGCTGGAACTGACGCTGCCTCTGGCTTGCCCGTTTGTTTGAGATAATGATTCCCTTCAGTCGCATTCTTGCCGGTTCCACATGAACAGGATACCACCATACCGGAGTGAACGCACCCGCAACCATCATCCCCTCCCCTCAGCCTCGGCGCAGTGGCGGGCGGCCCTGGGCGGCCCACTCCCGGCGCTACGCACGCCCCATGCGCCGTGATACCGCGTCACTCCCCCTCCCTCCTTCCCCCACAATGACCGGTGACCTGATTTCCCTCGGGATTTGGACTCGTCCTACCCCGACCGTAGCGCCACGTGGTGGCTCTGGAGATCTTAAATAGACCCACTGTACACAGCTTCCCACTCACGGCCTCCTGCTTCCCGCTGATAGCCTCTATGAGTCTGTCAGTGCTGAGAGGCATCTACTATGTATTTCAGACCCCGTGAGACCCTGTTTTTCGGCGATAATTTCTTCAGTCTGTGTCTAATTGGCTTGAAATTTTGACATTGGACATTTCAGCTCAAGCGCCAATTTTCATCAATATGGTCTCTTAACAAAATGTCAATATTTAGAGCACTTGTCATTGGCTCGTAATGCTAATTAGATTTTGCACCCGGATAGAGGCTCGTTCGCTACCGCACCGGATTGGATGGGAGCGCTGGCCAATCACGTCGCGCCGGGCCCAACTAAGCTCCGCCCACTGGCCGTGACCGCGCTGGGTCTATGCAGGCTCAGTCGGCGGCAGAACCGCGGAGAGGTCGCACGGGGGCCGTGCACTGGAAATATACATGGAATCGACAGGAAGTGCCTGAGCGAAAGCTTGCTCTTCATTTGGGGGAGTTGGTAACCGCTTCTCTCTTTTTGGTATATCAATACCGATCCAGCTCAGAATATGAAGAATAATCAAAATGAGGATATCAACCTCCCCAGAACCAACATTAAATAGAGAGGCTGAGTCATGCATATCTGAATATCTGAATGAATGCACATTCTGGCGCCTACCTCATGGTCAGATCGTGCCACTATTCTGTCACCTATGACATCATGCGAAGCCTCTGCACTACTCAAAAATATCGATATGGTTGGCTGCGTCAATTGCTGTTTCTGAAGACGCTGTTATACCTAACTATGCAGAAAAAAAAACAGAGTAGGATTATTAGTCGCGAGCACTTCCGATTGCCTCAGACATCGCTCCACGAGCTGTGTTCATTATTACGGAGCGAGCGAAGCGAGCGGAGTCTTACGAAGAATAACGGAAATTTCTGAGTATGAGCGGCCGGGCCGGCCGTGGTCACGATTCTGCGACGCTTATATCTCAGCAACCACTTGACCGATTTACATGCGGTAATTTTTGTAGGGTAGCTTCATTCCTTCTACCAAGTATTGGACTATTCCCGATGCATGTGGGTGACCCCTTATGCACGTGCCGTGCCACGTGCAAAACGAAGAGGTGTCACTTTTGTAATTGTTGCAATATCTCGGTAACTACTTGGCCGATTGCGCTGAAAGTTGGCATGAAGGTAGGCACCCACTAGGCACTGCAGATCCATGTGCCAGAGTTGGGGTGCTGCTGCACGTGCGCACGTGCAGGGGTCGATTCCAGATCTCGAGAACGGCTGGACCGATGGCGCTCAAATTTGGTACATGGCTAGGGACCGGTTAGTAGGGTGCCGTGCAAAAGTCAGTTGGGACCCATTTTGCACGTGCGCACGTGCAGGGTGCCGCTTCCAGATCTCGAGAACGGCTGGGCCGATTGTGCTCAAATTTGGCACATCGCTAGAGACCGGTTAGTAGAGTGCCGTGCACAAGTCAGCTGGAGGTACCGCCTCGAAATTTCGCACGTGCAAGGCTCACCCTCTCGCTCGCTCCGTTAGTCGCCCCAAAAGGCGTTATACTGGTTCAGGAAGAGTTGAGAAGGGAGCACAAATGTGATGTTGCGATTTATTGCGCATGGTAGAAATGTGACATCAGAATAAGGGAAACAAGAGCATAGGCTAGTAAAGAAATCGCGTCTTTTTGTGAAACTAAAGTAACATTTCAAGCTCTCCAATAGTGAGACAGTAGGGTACTTGCTTACAGGTATCTTAATTAGGTATTTGCAGTTCAACACGAAAGCCTGGGGTCAAGTCAGTCCGCTGACCTCAATCTAGCCAATTATAAAATGGGCTAGTTCTGAAGGTGTTCAATCACATGAATCCATCTCAAGCATACGCATAAGCATAATATATTTCATATTTTAACCAGGGGCGGAGCTTCCTTTACAGTTGGTGGGGCGGCTGCCCCACCAACTTGGTATTTTTCCCCACCAATAAGCGTTTTGCCCCACCAACTTAAGCTTATTTCTAAGACTTTGTTACTTTGCAAATAAATCTTTTTCGCATTGAAGAGCTCTGGATTCACGGATTTTTGAGTGGGGGGGGGGTCGGGTTTCCGGTCTTCGTCTTGATGGGTAGGGGTGTTTTTAGCCACACTCCCGGTTTTTTCGTGTGCCCGGAGAAAAACCTCGGCGCGCAGCGCCGCGAAAGCAGCGGTATATCTTATTGTACATCAATTTTGCATCGTGCATAAAAATCAAGCACAGGTCACCTGAGGTCAGGTCACAATGTCATGTCAATTTCAGTTTTAATGCGTCTAAAAACTGCAATCTTGTCATTCCTATATATTTTTTCCTGACTCCTATAAGTCTGAAATTTGGTGTAGTGAATGGGATTATAAGTGCCAACAGTTCATGAATCTGGGATTTTACGTCTGAGAAGTGAAGTCCGGTCAAATAGGTATGTGACCTCACCTATCATGATAAGATATGGGAAAAAGCACGATGCCCTCTGCTTTGAAAGAATATGCTAAAAACGCTAGATACTTTTGTAGCCATGGCACCTTGTTCATTTTAGAGACAAGGTGCAGCTAATGATCAGTGGTGAATTGAATGGTCAGTGATTAGGTCATCAAAGGTCTCTAACACATTTTCGACAACAACTTTTGATGGAGACGTTGTAGAGCGATGACAGCACCTGGAGTGTGTTCAGCTCAGTAACACAGATCGATCCATATGCAGCAGGTTCTTTTCCGATCAGGTCATGACCTTTACCTGATGTCAAGTTTTCTATTCAAGTTTTTAAGTTCAAATTGTAAGCCATGCGACGTGTTTCGACGAAATAAAAACGATGGTGATAACATGGATATCATACACATTCACTGAATCATAGGTTGTTACAGAACAAATGTTTCGGCAAAATCTGTCCGTTTAGCTGTTTGGACTCTATGGTACACAACCCAAAGACCCGAAGTCATATCTGAGGCGAAGTTGGCGAAAGAGCTTTAAAAAAAGCTATCGAATACGCTTTATGTGTTGCTGTAGCTCTTATTCGTATTTTACGGGTCGCTAAGGTAAAACGTTTACCAACGTAACGCTAAGGCATGCTTTCGGCCCCTGATCGAGGTAGAGCTTCGCGGAAGAGCGAGAATGCTGCCCGTGATGAGAGCAAGCCGATGATGTCCAATTACAAGGTCTTGGCCGGGTCATCTTAGGTCAACGCCCAAAAGTAGGAAAAATCTGGCCGCCTGCTAGAACTTAGTGAGCCGTAGCTGTCATCGGGGTCCCGAGTACGAGTTCGATGACGATGTTAGTCTTGAACAAAGATGATGACTTTATGCATTTTGGGTAGATCGGGTCGGATCAGGTCAGGTCGACCAGCAGGCTTCCTGCCGGCCATCTAGAGTGGGTGACTGACAACCACCAACGATAGCTTCGTAACATGTTACATAACCACCATTTATCAAAACTACTTATTATGTTCAAACAGACGCTAAACTCGAAATCAGCCCCAAAACCACACTTGTAAGTGGAAGCAAATAAAACTTAAAGTTAACCAAGTTCATCCATATTCGAATCAGGGCCAATTTTTTTAGAATAGGTGTAAAATTCATTAAGTTTCTTTGCAATATACTCCTTTTTGCGCGTCTTATTGGGAAAGCCCGAGAGGGGTCCACCAACTGACCCCATTTCCCGGCTATACCTCAGGCAGGTCCGAGGGTAGCAGGGCTGAGGCTAGCCAGGTACCTCGTAGTTACTGATACGTCATCCGACGAATCGACTGCAACCATTATTTTGACAATCAGACGAACGCTTGGGTCAGTCTTGACGCGCTCGCTCATTTGATGGATAAAAAGGGACTAGAATCATATTGTCATGCTGATGTTCTAGCCCACAGCTTATTGACCTATAAGCAATAGGGACTAGGGAGCTCTTGAAGCGATTCTGAATCTGACGTTGTATTTGTTGATGTTGCTGGCGCCAACTTCTCTGACATGATAGCTAAAAAAAGCATACTCAGCATCGCCAAAAGTGGGGGGTCGACCCCTCCGGTTCTGACGAGTGGGGGGGTCGCGACCCCCCCGACCCCCCCGTCGGCGACGCCCCTGCCTGGAATGTCTGTTTAATGCAAAATATCATATATGTAATGATAAGAATTGATTCAGTGTGGCATTTTATTCAACTTCATAATCGGACATTGTGAGTTTGACGACTTTTTGCCTCACCAACTTCCCTGGAAAGGCTCCACCCATGATTTTAACCACACTTCTTAAATGCTACGGTGTAACTATTTACCATGTCTTGCAAATTTGACGTAGGCCTACCGACGTCTTGCATCAGTTCACAGTCAATTGACATCAACGGCCTTTTTTAATGACGTTCAATCAAGCAAAAATGCAGTCACTAGCCCTGAACTTAGTATTAAAGTAGATATATCTTTATTGATTGACAAGGTGCAGGTTATTTTGCGATAAATGCAATACCGAAGGCTAGTGCGCTAATAACGAGCGCTAGTTTCTGCTGTATCGTTATTACTGCAACGGCAACCGCAAGGCAGCCACGTCCAATGCGAGCCGCCCCGGTCCGGCATACGGCCTTGGGTGCGGCGGCTACTGCCCCGTCGGCTCCACGCATCCGACTGACCGGCCAAGGTCACCGCTCCGTCCGCCGGGAGGGCGGAGCTTGATGGTCACGTGCCTGTGACGTCACGCCTACGTACGGATAGCCTCTACTCCACTGACGGATTTACGGAGCTGATTTTAACATTACGAGGCAACGACAAGTACCCTAACAATTGATATTTTGTTAAGAGACCATATTAGCGAAAATTGGCGCTTGAGCTGAAATGTGCTGTGCGAAAATTTGAAGCCAATTGGATAAATATTAAATAAATTATCGCCGAAAAACAGGGTCTCATGGGGTCTGAAATGCATAGTAGGTATACAACACACCACAGTCGAGTCACCTTGCGTGTCCATCACGCAGTAATAGTGTCTGATGTCTGCACGGACCGGCCGCGCGGTCTCAGCAGTGCGGCCGGTGCAGACCGGTGCACGGCGCTCGAGACGGGGGTGAGTGGCGAGCTACCCTCCCACGCAGCCTCACTGACGACGGCAGACTTCCGGTGGTGCCGCAGAGGGCCAGGCGCGCCGACAGGACCGTGGACGGCACATACCGATCGTCGTAGACGGTGACGCTGGATCCATACCGATAGTGGGACCACAGACGTCAACACGCCGTGTAACCGCTGATATACTCCAGTAGTATGATCTGGTATACGCCGAAAGCAGACTGTTGACATTGTGTCAACGCTTACTACATAACTAGGTCCGTAGAATTCTGAATCAGACGGAAGTAATCACCAACAGTCTTCGGCAACGGTCACAGGAAAATTACCCTGTCAGACTCTGAAGAAACTGGGCAGTAGACATTGACAGACACCCACATCAGCAATTGAAAATAAACAAATCAAGGCAAACAGCATACTCAGACTCAGCCTGGAAGTGCAGTCACTGCACGCTGATCCAGTCACCGCAGTCATTGTATTGTCATGTTGTTGTTGCTGCTGCTTGTCCTGCTGACGCTGATCTGATAAAGACACGGCTCGGAGCCGATCAGAGCCGTACAGACCACCCAGCCAGGTGAGTTCTGCAAGGCCCCGTCGGTCTGAGGACCACGGCCACATTCCGGCGTCAGCCCCCGTCGGCCGGCTGTCCGACCTGACCGCCGGATGAGTCAGCTGTCACCACCACCAGCCGCCACTTCAATCAGCATTTGCAATAGTAGTCGGTGACGAGCATGTTATCATAGGGTGCTTCTACGCCGTATATTGTGCAATCGTAATGCACCAAGCCCACTGGTCTTCCGTATACGGCACCAATATTTACCGATCAGACGCAGATTGCCGCCCGGAAGTGCGCGGTAATGATCGGTAACGGCGCTGATTCGCGACCGTGGGGACCAGGAGAACCATTACCACGGGAACCACAACCTCTAACGCAGCAAACCAATGGGGCCACACGGGACCCCGATCGGAAACGGCTGCAAATAGCACCGGCTATATGAATGGCGGTGGTAAATAGCTGCTGAATGACAGCTCGAAATAGCGGATCAATCACAGTTCAGGCTCTGGTCTTGAACAGACGTGTATGCATTGTGCCGTATTTATAAATAGCGACAATAATTCCACTGCCAATGCCGCTATTTCGGTAGTTCTGCCGGCCTAGGCAATGTTAGTATGCAGCCTTGATGACATAGGTACACGAGGAATGCATAAGACGAAATCTGCCCACGTTAGCTCGTAATTTCCTAAATCGCTAGATGTAAATGAATGCCGTGTTTATTTCTCATATTGGGCCCAGATATCTAAACACAAATTAAGAGCATAACTATTAGCCAGATAGCAGCCTCTGTGCATCTCAATTCCAGCTCACAACTCCGAGCTGTCAGCCACCCCCACGTCTGGTCAGCATGGTAAGACTCAGCACGGAACGGCACGGCTCGTCGTGGCCGGTCAGTGGCCCCAGGAGGCCATCGGTCGCGCACACGCATACGGCGCGAGCGGCTCTCCCACGCACTCGACGCGTACGGCCCGCCTGTGACGTGTGACCCGGCGCCCCAGCAGCGGAGATAGCGGTGGTTCAGAGACGACCCATACCGATTGGCCGTGGTTCGCGGGCGTGTAGAGTGTCGACGGAGACTGGATGCGGGCAGGCGAGCTTTGGTCGTAAACGGCGGGAGGGAGGGAGAAACGAGACAAGAGAGAGTAGGAGGTGAAGAGAAAATGGAAAGATGAGAGAATTAGTGGAGGGAAGGTGCAGGGAAAGGACAGAGAGAGGGATGGGTGGGAGGGAGGAAGAGCACCTGGGAGATAAAGGGAAGGAAAATGATAGAGGGGAAACAATCGCACACAAAAGAGAAGACCGTTGGTGTAAAATAAGGGGAAAGTGTCCTCGGTTATTTATATAACCATCCCAGTTTAGACACTGGCCCGGGGAGGGCGCGGGTTCGGACAATCTCTGCCCGGGCGTCACCTCGGGACGGGGGATTATGCCCGGTCTGTGAGCAGAGCCGACTGCGCGGGTGGCTCAATATTTGAACAGCCGATGCGACCCGCACGGCTCGGCCGGCCGTGCGCCGGCAGACGCTAGCGCTGGGTGGGGCGGGATGGACTGCAGAGCCTGGAGGGAAGGACTGGAGCCCGGAGGCCTGTTTTAGGAGTAGGAGCAGCTGGTGGGAAGGGAAGGGTGGCTGTAGGGCCTGGAGGTATATCTCATCGGCAGGAGCCTGACCAACCAGCAGCTGGTGGGGAGGGCAGGGTGGCTGTATAAGCGCCTGAAGACGTACAGCCCACCGCTAA
Organism: Amphibalanus amphitrite; assembly: GCF_019059575.1. Taxonomy (NCBI): domain Eukaryota; kingdom Metazoa; phylum Arthropoda; class Thecostraca; order Balanomorpha; family Balanidae; genus Amphibalanus; species Amphibalanus amphitrite. The sequence continues at coordinate 8,458 of NW_024883124.1, read as the reverse complement.
AGTAATGTAGGGTTTTACCAATCTCAACGGTTGGCTTTGACTGGCGATTGTTTAATGCGGAGTGATCGAAAAGAAGATTTCAATAGCTAAAGTTGCAGCTGCAAGGGTGACGAAACATATAAGCTACATTCAAAGTTTCATTGTAGTCTGGCTAATCGTTCCTAAGCTTCAGAAGCAGAATATACCCATGACTGAAACCCCACATTACTTCTGCTGTGGACTGTACCTCTGCAGTAGCAGGAGCACTGAACAGAAACTGGCGGGGAGATGAGGAGAGCAGCAGCTGTGAGGTCCAGAGTTGTGTTGTCAATTATGGAAAATCGTGATACCGATACCAAACCAAATACCAACAATACCCACGGAAAATACCAAAACCGAACCGACATGGGAATATAAGGGAAATACTAACTTTGTACCAAAATACCAAATGCATATACCTTAAAATACCAAACACCAAGTTAGCATCGGTTTGGTATCGGTATGTATCCGTAAACCAAAATCTTGGTATCCTATGGACATCTCTAGCCCAGAGTTCTGGAGGGTCTTCTTACCAGGCAGTCACCAGCCATCACCTTTGCTGCCAAAAAGACGATATTCATCAACTGTTACATAATTTGGCGGTGATACTATCGTGCTGAACAACGGCGAATTATTGATGCAAGATTTAAATCAATGTGGACACATTGAAGGGGCTAACAAAATTAAATGTGGATCTTGCCATAGAACGACGTGACTATTTTCCCTGTTAGTTACGGACGGACTGTCCATCGAGGACATTTTCTCACGTCAGTCGTAAGGACTTGAATGTGACTTAGCTCTTCTTTATTTGTTTCGGATATTTTAACAAGGTTGTGTGCATGAATGGTATACCTTGTGCGATAAAATCTAAAGCATGGTTTTCTGAGCTGGCCATGAAGCAGATTGATTGTCATATTTTGAGTGACATCAGCTTCTAGAATCTGTATTTTCAGCCGGATAACTGGTTTCGCGTGCATGCTAATCCTGTCGGCCGCCTGTCCAAATATGGCCGACAGACGCCAGCTGGTCGCTGTGATCCACGTGGGTGGGACACATTCGTCACACGTCTCCGCTGGCGCGCGTACCGAGATTCAAAGATGTGCCCGATTTGGTCCGCTATCGGAAACAGCATACCTTTTCACTTCGGCAATTGTAAGAACAGGTCCTCGTCTATGTCCATGAGCAAGGCGAAATGTGTTGAATGCGGGCTTGCCATTCCAGGCTTCATGATAAATGTCCATTTTACTAGCAGAAATTTTGAGCTTTTGTTTATAGGAGGACGTAAAACAGAAAAACATTTCATACAAGCATTTGAATAAGAATACAAATGCAGATCATGAAACCATACAAATGCATATCATTCCTTTGGTTGGCAGTGTTTGCTTCAACAGAACGTTCGTATATGAGACACCAATAATAATGAGCTTAGAGCAGATATAAGACGTTATAAAACGAACTGTTCACCCGCGTTGTGCATTGTCTATAGTGTTATCGAAATTTGCAATGATTACATAAAAAAACACATTTTCAAGTGTTTCATTGCGCGAAGTGGCCAAACAACTTTCGGCAATGAAAATGAGCTTTTCGGTATTTGTCGGTTATCTGCACTACGTTTTTTTTATTGTTAAAAGATCACACGACGGCCCGGAGTAATCCTATAACATTTGGGTCTGTGAAGCTACCACTCTGCATTGCCGTACTCGTGTCCCTTCCCTATTCAAACTGCTTTGAACGGTAAATAATATTGCATAGCTTAAGAATGACTTAACTTCCAATACCATCCCTCATCTCCCGTCCTGCTGAGTTCCTGAGCTCCGTCCCCCTAGGATGAACCCCAGTTGGTGAACTCACTTCTCACTCTGCAGCAATATAGGGCCTTGCATCGGTCTGCTCAGAGGACGGGGCAGAGCTTCCTTTCCCGGGGGGGGGGGGGGCTAATCTACCACCAAACGCCGCCTATTCACCGGCCGCCAGCGAGTCAATGGATCATCAGTGGGCGAAACCCCGGCCCGGAAACTTCCTCCGCTTTTCGTTAGACGCAGTTCGAGAGAGAAAAAAGCAGCATCGGCTGGCGGAACGGTGGATTTATCTAACTGCGCCTCACGTTCCAAATAAGCTACCCCATGTTGAATTTGCAGGTCCAGTTGAGGAAGATTTAGAAATTCACATATAAATGCACATGCTTTACACAGGGAACAAGGGGATTCCATATAGGCTCATCTGCCCTAAGTTTGCTGCAGTATAACCAACCCTCTTGTCACTGTTCAAATATATCCAGCGGTGACCCTCGTCACCATGCAGCCGACCTGGTCCGTTGACCTTGTCGCCGCGGGCCCGTGTTGCAGCCGGTGGGACCCCAGGCGGCCAGGTGCGCGACCCGAGGCCGGTCCATCGACCCGCCACCGGCAGCAGCCGCGCCAAATTTACACTCGGCGCCACCGGGCGAACGCAAACCGGCGGCCGGCGCCGGTGTCATACATTCCCGCCGACAGCCAGACACGAGGGCCGCGTTCCGTGCAAACGGAGGATTTCTCCCCAGCTTTAGACGGGTGATGCAATGCCGTGGTCGCGGTAAAATGACCGTCCATTACGCCTAACCGTTCCGCGCAGAAGACAGGACTGGAACTGGGACAGACGCTTTGTTAGTTGACCTAGGGCTTCTGTTTATTGGAAGTGCATTAGGAATTACACAATTCGCGTCTCGCCCTGAAAACGAAAGCCCGGTTGGGATGGATTGAGGATGAGGAGTGTGCCGGATTTTAGGGTCTCGCACCGGTTTAAATGAATTCGGTCCTGTACGGTACTCCTTCGCTATCTCCCCCTCTCCCTCCCTCTCTCTCTCTCTCTCTCTCTCTCTCTCTCTCTCTCTCTCCCTCTCTCTCCATCTCTCTCCTATTGTTCTTTTCTTTTTTCTTCCTCTCTACTCAGTCCCTCTCTTCCTCAGCCCCTCCGTTGTCTATGCCGAACTCTCGACTGTCGGAGGGCGGCGGCCGATTAATATAGCTGCCGACCGGCCGGTGACGAGGGCACTCAGCGCCGCTCGAGACCTGATCGCTGCCGCTCCGACGACCCAACGAGCTTCGTTTCACCCCGAGCGGAGACGGCCGCGACGGGACGCCGCGCCGCGCCCGATGGCAGCCATTCGATATCGGCTACCTCTGAGCGCCGCTCCGGCACTGAATGGGCGCCCGTTCGCCGTCCAGGGGTGACGGCGGCACGCGGCCATCAGCTCGCGCCGTCGGCGACGACGCGGCGATCAACGTGGAGCGACGTTACCGACGATGTGATCAGTGCGGACCAGATGGACCGCCGGACCGCTGACAGCCCCGAGGAGCTTCCGGTAATCGGCGGGTCATTTTTCGGAGGCTGAATAAAACTGTCGCGAGTTGAGATACCGGTGCGTGGCTGCTGATGGTGCATTATGGACCCATTCCTGTGTAGTTTTATTGGGAGGACGTGATAGGTAGCTGTGTTTATTGCTTTGAATTTCTGCGATTTGCATAACTCGATGAGTACATTGCGCAACCATGACTTGTACCGTTCCTCCTCTCAGAACATTGCCCTAAAACCATTCATCAATTTAAGTACACCTATCGCTTTTTTATGTTTGTGTGAGGCATTCGAGAAAAAAAAAATCCGCCGTGCCAAGCCTCACCTGCGAACTGGTCCACCGGGTCGTTGAGGAGGCCACTGAGGCTGAGGCCGTCAATGCCACCTACGTCGGGATACTCGGTGTCCTCCAGATCCCGGGAGTCGTCTTCATCGGGAACCTCGCATTGAGCATGCGACAGCAGAAGGATCAGCAGTAAACTCGGGGCCGGAAACATCCTGAGACAGAGAAAAACATCAGGGATAACCGATCAATTTCAACAAGTGATATCCATGCTTCATGTTATTTGAGAATGATACGGTAAAAGCGAACAGCTGTCAGCATTAGCGACGAGTACGGATGTTAATTTAGTATCGATTCGTTGCATCCGTTTGCTTTATTCATTTATTTGCTTGTTTATTTTGACCTGGACAAAAAAAAAACTGGCATATTTTCACAGGAAAAATGGCATGTCATTCGAGGATCTTACAAGTTCACAATTGTTTGAATGTGGGAGAAGATAAGGACATTTGAAGCTATTATAGTTTCGAGGTAAACGGCTCATTTAAATCAATCACCCATTTTCGTAACATTATGTATTTCGATCTCTACCCTTATCAAGTTCAGAGAAAATTAAATTACCATAAACAGGCAGCCTGAACATTATCCTCCAAACAACATATGTATGTACCTACAGTGTTCAAAGATCAGTCTTCAATTCTTCTCAGTTACACCTTTTTTCGATCCGAATCGGCATCTGGTCAGTTAGTTTCGGCAGATCTGCATTAGGAACGTCAGCTGGAGTGCGCTTTCGACAAACCACGCCTCAAACTCGGCATAGTGCAGCAGCGTGACATGGGGCATTTGATGTCGACAATGAGCGTGATTTCGACACTGGCTAATGGAGTTCGGCACACGGCATAGGACTGTGACATCGGGCATTGGAAAAAGGCAAATTTCATTTTACAATGGCAATGGTCATGCAGTTTCGTTGGCGGTATAACAAGTTAAATCGAACAAATTTCAAACCATTCTTTTACATTGATGCGTTTTCAATGCTTACCACTAGAATTTATAGCATTTTCCTTTCCTTTAGACTTCCCTTGGATTAATGGAACACAAAATACGCCAAGGCCGTGGTTTTAAGGTCTAAACGTTTTCTTCTTCTTTTCTGTGAATGGAGGGTGAGTATAGGCTAGCAAGCCATGTCAGAGTCGTGAGATGAGAGGATCATGCGGAGGAAGCATTTGGGTGAGTCAACCAGTGTGAGCGGTGAGCTGCGGCGGCTGACAAGACGCCGGTATAAAACTGTCTCGCTACGGATAAGCAGCCAAAGCGATCGATATGGGTCAGCCCGTAGGGTTTCCACCTTTCCAGAGGGCAGTTTTTTTTTTTGTCCAGAAGTAGGTACAGTTGACCATGACTGACACCACCGCCGTCCTGCAAACATTGTTGCCGCTCTCCGGTGACACGCCCATTCCCATCTCGGCAGACCTGAACCATCCGCGCTGGCGGTCAGCGCCACTCACAATGTGTCGACAGATCGACACAAATGAAAAAATCAATATTTTTGTTTTTTCATGCAAGAAATACGGCTAAAACATTGTCAACTTTAGATGCGTTGAAAGGATCGATGCCCCGAATGACCCCCGTCAACCTTTGGATTTGCCAGGAGCGTGGCCCCGAATGACCCCCGTCGCCCTTTGGATTCGCCAGTGCTTCCACATTGTCACAGAGTGACGCAAGGATGGTGACCTCGAATGAGGTCAGCTTGTGTGCCGGAAGCGGTTGATGTTAGGGACGAACCGGTGTTAAGGTTCCAGAGCGACTGACGAAATTAGGTGCCCGTTGCCGTATTCGAATGAACGGTTGCCGATTCGGATTGAAAAAGGTGTGATTACTTAGCAACCAAGCGCCCATATTGAGTGTCTCTTTACAGTACCGTGGTACATTTTAACCCTCGCATGTGTGCGGCGTTTGCCAGCTTCTAATGTGTGGGGGGGGGGGGGTCGGGTCGGTTGGACGCCCCCCCTTGCCGTTTGGCCCCTGATCGAGCTAGAGCTTCGCGAAAAAAACGAGCGTGTTGCCCGTGACGAGAGGAAGCCGATGATACCCAATTTTAAGGTCCTAGGTCATTGGTTGACCTTCCAGGTCAGGTCAATGACCCAAAGTCGGGAAAATCGGGACCTGTTAGAAAGTCGTAAAGTGTGGCTGCTAAGGGGTTTTTCGGGGTGCTGATCACGAATATCGTGTTAGTTTTGATCACAGATGATGTCTTGAAGCATTTAGACCAGGTCGGGTCAGGTCAGGTCAGGTCAACCAGTAAGCGTCGTGACGGGTATTCGTAGTACGTGTCAACCGCCTCTGACAGCTTCGTAACATGTTACGAAGTCACCAAAACTACTTCGTAAATGTTCAAATGGTTGCTAAATTCGAATTCAGCTCCAAAAACTAGCCTAGAAACATGTAAAACTCGAAGAAGTGACCCGAGGTCACCCGAGGTCACCAAAGGTCAATGACCTGACCTGACCTTCAGGTGACCTTGACACACACGGGAGTAACATCAAATCACATGTTTGAACGTTTGAAACCACGAAAAGCTTGCAAACACGCGGCTAGTGCGAGCCGACATACGCGAAATCGCGATTCCGGCCAAACATGGTCTCGGAAAAGAGGTCACAGGTCAAAGGTCATTTGGGTCAGGGTCATGAAATTTTCAGGGTATGTGTAAAATTGATCAATGTGAGGGGACTGAAAGTTTCGTCGCGATCGGCCGCTTTTTACGCGAGTTATTCGCGAAAAACCATGGGGGGGGGTCCATCCGACCCCCCCTACACATGCGAGGGTTAACGCACATTCTTAAAATGCCTTTCCGAAAAGATAAGAGTTGCTTAATTCACTGATGAGATGAATTGACCATTGTCTAGCTTGGCTGCAAGCTGCCGACGTAAAATGCAATATGACAAAACAGAATGCCCTTTGTCGATATTAAATGCCCATGCCGTTGTTCAATGACCCTGGTCGAATATCAACAGATGCTAGTCTAAATCCGTGAAACGTGTCGAAATGCGTGCTCCAGTGTCGAGTTGCTGGAGTGCCTGTCGAGATAAGGTGCCCGCTGCCGTAATTGAATGAACGGATGCCGATTCGGATTGAAAAAAGGTGTACAAACTGCCTCACCATATCTCACTAGCATTCCCACAACACTTTTGTTTTCGGTGAAAATGCAGACAGAGAGCCCATGCATTGTGCAAACGCTCATCATTTATGTTCATGAGCGTCCATTTGAGCCGTCATGGATGAAGTCGCACACAGTCTACTGTATGTCTGCTCGAGGTGCTGACTCGCGCCTGACGAGTCTCCTCTGACAGGCCCATTTGGTCGCGTGCAGAAATTAGTCGCGGAGGCGCAAGATGATGGCAGCGGCCAGCTCACCGCCGCGCCGTCTCACCAGCCCCCTTACACGAGAACAGGCATGTAGCTAGAAAGTTATATGAACTGATATCCGTTTTTTCGAAAGTGGCACTGATAACGCTGTTGAAATTATCAACTTCGATTATTAATTATTAATTTTAATTGTTAAGTTAATGCGGGACTCGGCGATTCTGCTAAAACTTTGTTGCATCAACATTTATAGAGCATATCAAAATTAAACAAAAATAATATATAACGCCCTTAGTAATGATAAGACATCTAAAATATATCTTAGCAATAACTCTTTATGATTTCATAAATCACCGGTGCCCTGATCAATTCAGTTCCAGTCTCAGTTCAGTTCTTGTCTGTGTGTAGTCTCTAAGGAAATTGTACTCTGCAGCGATTCTCTTAAGAGCGTCGTTTTAGAAATGATCAACGGCGATCATATTTTCCGATACGTTTACAACTTTACTGAATAAGGCAGTTTTCGCCCCTGCGGTAATAAATTATTGACCGGGTACGTAATCGCGTCGTCGGCACTGCTTAGCTGCATACCTCCGTCTAATTAAACATGCTATCAATCCCTGCAACGGGAAATGCTAAACTGGTAGGAATGTGTTCATTCAGCAGGCGAAATTCCCTTGCATGCGGGACTCTCACCATGAAAGCTACACTGCACCCTGGCCGGCGCTTGCATGCGGAATCGTTTGTGCAAGCTAACAGGGCCCAGGTCGGCACGCCGTCTGCTGAGGGCTGACATGCCGTCCTGAGAGCCTGCTCGTCTGAAGAGCGGCCCTCGTGTTGCGTGCCTGTCTGCGAGCTCTCTGACATCACTGACCTCCCCTCCCCCCCCCCCCGACCCGCTGACACCCGGCACTCAATCAATGGGCCTGCAGCCCGCCGTGGGCCGGAGCGGGCGGTCCGGTCCGGTCCTCCGGCTGCCCTGTGGAGTGGGGGAGGAATGTGGCGCGCCGGAGACGCCCCGGCGCGGCCAGGTGAGAGTTTAGCGGAGTTCTCGGCAGTAAGACGAATTAGGAAGCTCGGGACTGACCGATGAGTGCCCGGTGGACCCGAACACACGCTACCAGTCGGCTAGGTAATAACCGCATGTCGGTGGGCCAGGTGGCAAATGGCCGCTCTAGCATGATGCAGACTGTATAGAGGCCGAAGAAGTGGAGACAGTCGGCATACAGCCACCTCAGATGTAACATTCTGTTGCTGCTACCCCAGCTACACACATCCTCTACGCTTGCAGTTTACCCCGGTCGCCCTGCACACGATTTCGGGGAGAAATTAAATCCCGGTGCTGGCATAAATCTCTCCGGCGCCCTGAAGTAACAATCAAGATAAATTCTGGACGACCGGCTCAGTGCGGTCTCATTTTGTGGCCAGGGATTGGACTTGGCTGGTTACGTGGTTCTAGCAAATACGGCA